>NW_028234003.1:792500-917500 GCF_037954325.1 Fistularia commersonii
TCAGGAGTACCAGGGCCCGGAGCGGAGGAGCGGAGGAACGGATGAGCAGAAGAACGTTAAAGTGGTGGAGCGGAGGAGCGGATGAGCGGAGGAGAGCGGAATCCGGCCGACAATTCGCCTGAGTCCCGCGCAAAGGGAGTACCAGGGCCAGAAGCGTGATTTAATGATGTCCAGCAGTTCAGGAGTACCAGGGCCCGGAGCGGAAGAGCGGAAGAGCGGAGGAGCGGAGGAGTGGAGGAACGGAGGAGCGGAGGAGCGGAAGAGAGCGGAAGCCCAGCCGAAAATTCACCTGAGTCCCGCGGAAGGGGATTACCAGGGCCTGGAGCCTGAATCGCTTATGTCCTGCGGTTCCGGAGTACCAGGGCCCGGAGCGGAGGAGCGGAGGAGCGAAGGAGCGAATGAGCGGATGAGCTGAGGAGAGCGGAAGCCCGGCCGACAATTCGCCTGAGTCCCGCGGAGAGGGAGTACCAGGGCCATAAGCATGATTTAATGATGTTCAGCAATTCAGGAGTACCAGGGCCAGGTGCGGAGGAGCGGAGGAGCGGAGGAGAGCGGAAGCCCGGCCCACATTTCGCCTGAGTCCCGCGGATTGGGAGTACCAGGGCCTGGAGCCTGATTCGCTTGTGGCAAGTGGTTCAGGAGTACCAGGGCCCAGAGCGGAGGAGCGGAGGAGCGGAGGAGCGGAGGAGCGGAGTAGCGGAGGAGCGGAGGAGCGGAGGAGCGGAGGAGCTGAGGAGCGGAGGAGCGCAGGAGCGGAGGTGAGCGGAAGCCCAGCCGAATATTCGCCGAAGTCCCGTGGAAAGGGAATACCAGGGTCTGGAGCCTTATTCGCTTATGTCTAGCAATTCAGGAGTTCCAGGGCCAGGTGCGGAGGAGCGGAGGAGCGGAGGAGAGCGGAAACCCGGCCGACAATTCGCCTAAGTCCCGCGAGGAGGGAATATCAGGACTATAAGCGTGATTTAATGATGTTCAGCAATTCAGGAGTACCAGGTCCAGGTGCGGAGGAGCGGAGGAGCGGATGAGAGGAGAAGCGGAGGAGAGCGGAAACCCGGCCGACAATTCGCCTAAGTCCCGCGGAGAGGGAGTACCAGGGCCTGGAGCCTGATTCGCTTATGTCCAGCAGTTCAGGAGTACCAGGGCCGGAACGGAGAAGCGGAGGAGCGGAGGTGCGGAGGAGCGGAGGAGAGCGGAAACCCGGCCGCATATTTGCCTAAGTCCCGCGGAGAGGGAGTACCAGGGCCTGGAGCCTGATTCGCTTATGTCTAGCAGTTCAGGAGTACCAGGGCCCGGAGCGGAGGAGCGGAGGAACGGATGAGCAGAAGAACGTTAAAGTGGTGGAGCGGAGGAGCGGATGAGCGGAGGAGAGCGGAATCCGGCCGACAATTCGCCTGAGTCCCGCGAAAAGGGAGTACCAGGGCCAGAAGCGTGATTTGATGATGTCCAGCAGTTCAGGACTACCAGGGCCCGGAGCGGAAGAGCGGAAGAGCGGAGGAGCGGAGGAGCGGAGGAGCAGAGGAGCGGAGGAGCGGAGGAGCGGAAGAGAGCGGAAGCCCAGCCGACAATTCGCCTGAGTCCCACGGAAGGGGATTACCAGGATCTGGAGCCTGAATCGCTTATGTCCTGCGGTTCCGGAGAACCAGGGCCCGGAGCGGAGGAGCGGAGTAGCGGAGGAGCGGAGGAGCGAAGGAGCGAATGAGCGGATGAGCTGAGGAGAGCGGAAACCCGGCCGACAATTCGCCTAAGTCCCGCGGAGAGGGAGTACCAGGACTATAAGCGTGATTTAATGATGTTCAGCAATTCAGGAGTACCAGGGCCAGGTGCGGAGGAGCGGAGGAGCGGATGAGAGGAGAAGCGGAGGAGAGCGGAAACCCGGCCGACAATTCGCCTAAGTCCCGCGGAGAGGGAGTACCAGGGCCTGGAGCCTGATTCGCTTATGTCCAGCAGTTCAGGAGTACCAGGGCCGGAACGGAGGAGCGGAGGAGCGGAGGAGCGGAGGACCGGAGGAGAGCTGAATCCGGCCGATTATTCGCCTGAGTCCCGCGGAAAGGGAGTACCAGGGCCAGAAGCGTGATTTAATGATGTCCAGCAGTTCAGGAGTACCAGGGCAGGAGCGGAGGAGCGGAGGAGCGGAGGAGAGCGGAAGCCCGGCCGAATATTTGCCCAAGTCCCGCGGAGAGGGAGTACCAGGGCCAGGAACGTGTTTCCCTTATGTCTAGCAGTTCAGGAGTACCAGGGCCCGGAGTGGAGGTGCGGAGGGGTGGATGAGAGGAGAAGCGGAGGAGAGCGGAAGCCTTGCCGACAATTCGCCTGAGTCCAGCGGAAAGGGAGTACCAGGGCCTGGAGCCTGATTCGCTTATGTCTAGCAGTTCAGGAGTACCAGGGCCTGGAGCGGAGGAGCGGAAGAGCGGATGAGCAGAAGAACGTTTAAGCGTTAGAGCGGAGGAGCGGATGAGCGGAGGAGAGCGGAATCCGGCCGAAAATTCGCCTGAGTCCCGCGCAAAGGGAGTACCAGGGCCAGAAGCGTGATTTAATGATGTCCACCAGTTCAGGAGTACCAGGGCCCGGAGCGGAAGAGCGGAGGAGCGGAGGAGCGGAGGAGCGGAGGAGCAGAGGAGCGGAGGAGCGGAGGAGCGGAAGAGAGCGGAAGCCCAGCCGACAATTCGCCTGAGTCCCGCGTAAGTCGATTACCAGGGCCTGGAGCCTGAATCGCTTATGTCCTGGGGTTCCGGAGTACCAGGGCCCGGAGCGGAGGAGCGGAGGAGCGGAGGAGCGGAGGAGCGAAGGAGCGAATGAGCGGATGAGCTGAGAAGAGCGGAAGCCCGGCCGGGAATTCGCCTGAGTCCCGCGGAGAGGGAGTACCAGGGCCATAAGCGTGATCTAATGATGTTCAGCAATTCAGGAGTACCAGGGCCAGGGGCGGAGGAGCGGAGGAGCGGAGAGGCGGATGAGTGGAGGAGAGCGGAAACCTAGCCCACGTTTCGCCTGAGTCCCGCGGATTGGGAGTACCAGGGCCTGGAGCCTGATTCGCTTATGGCAAGCAGTTCGGGAGTACCAGGGCCCTGAGCGGAGGAGTGGAGGAGCGGAGGAGTGGATGAGCGGAGGAGCGGAGGTGAGCGGTTGCCCGGCCGAATATTCGCCTAAGTCCCGCGGAAAGGGAGTACCAGGGCCTGGAGCCTGATTCGCTTATGTCTAGCAGTTCAGGAGTACCAGGGCCCGGAGCGGAGGAGCGGATGAGGGGAGAAGCGGAGGAGAGCGGAAGCCCGGCCGACAATTCGCCTAAGTCCCGCGGATTGGGAGTACTAGGGCCCGGAGCGGGGGAGCGGAGGAGCAGATGAGCAGAAGAGCGGAGGAGTGGAGGAGCGGAGGAGCGGAGGAGCGGAGGAGCGGAGGTGAGCGGAAACAGGCCGACAATTCGCCTAAGTCCCGCGGAGAGGGAGTACCAGGGCCAGGAACGTGATTCGCTTATGTCGAGCAGTTCAGGAGTACCAGGGATTGGAGCGGAGGTGCGGAGGAACGGAGAGGCGGAGGAGCGGATGAGCTGAGGAGAGCGGAAGCCCGGCCGACAATTCGCCTGAGTCCCGCGGAGAGGGAGTACCAGGGACCGGAGCGGGGCAGCGGAGGAGCAGATGAGCAGAGGAGCGGAGGAGCGGAGGAGCGGATGAGCGGAGGAGCGGAGGAGCGGAGGTGAGCGGAAGCCCGGCCGACAATTCGCCTGAGTCCAGCGGAAAGGGAGTACCAGGGCCTGGAGCCTGATTCGCTTATGTCTAGCAGTTCAGGAGTACCAGGGCCCGGAGCTTAGGAGCGGATGAGCAGAAGAACGTTTAAGCGGTAGAGCGGAGGAGCGGATGAGCGGAGGAGAGCGGAAACCCGGCCGCATATTCGCCTAAGTCCCGCGGATTGGGAGTACAAGGGCCTGGAGCTTGATTCGCTTAGGTCCAGCATTTCAGGAGTACCAGGGCCCGGAGCGGAGGAGCGGAGGAGCGGAGGAGAGGAGGAGCGGAGGAGCGGAGGAGCGGATGAGCGGAGGAGAGCGGAAGCCCTGCCGGCAATTCGCCTGAGTCCCGCGGAGATGGATTACCGGGACCTGGAGCCTGATTCGCTTATGTCCAGCAGTTCAAGAGTACCAGGGCCGGAGCGGAGGAGCGGAGGAGCGGAGGAGCGGAAGAACGGAGGAGCGGAGGAGCGGAGGAGCGGAGGAGCGGGGGAGCGAAGGAGAGCGGAAGCCCGGCCGACAATTCGCCTAAGTCCCGCGGAGAGGGAGTACCAGGGCCTAAGCCTGATTCGCTTATGTGCAGCAGTTCAGGAGTACCAGGGCCCGGAGCGGAGGAGCGGAGGAGCGGATGAGCAGAAGAACATTTAAGCGGTGGAGCGGAGGAGCGGAGGAGCGGAGGAGAGCGGAATCCAGCCGACAATTCGCCTGAGTCCCGCGGAGAGGGAGTACCTGGGCCAGAAGCGTGATTTAATGATGTCCAGCAGCTCAAGAGCACCGGGGCCTGGTGCGGAGGAGCGGAGGAGCGGAGGGGCGGATTAGTGGAGGAGCGGAGGAGTGGAGGAGAGCGGAAACCCGGCCCACATTTCGCCTTAGTCCCGTGGATTGGGAGTACCAGGGCCTGGAGCCTGATTCGCTTATGTCTAGCAGTTCAGGAGTACCAGGGCCCGGAGCGGAGGTGCGGAGGGGTGGATGAGAGGAGAAGCGGAGGAGGGCGGAAGCCCGGGCAACAATTCGCCTAAGTCCCGCGGAGAGGGAGTACCAGGGCCTGGAGCCTGATTCGCTTATGTCCAGCAGTTCAGGAGTACAAGGGCCGGAGTGAAGGAGCAGAGGAGTGGAGGAGTGGAGGAACGGAGGAGCGGTGGAGCGGAGGAGCGGAGGAGCGGAGAAGCGGAGGAGCGGAGGAGCGGAGGTGGGGAGGAGCCGAGGAGCGGAGGAGCGGAGGAGAGCGGAATCCGGCCGAAAATTCGCCTAAGTCCCGCGGAGAGGGAGTACTAGGGCCTGGAGCCTGATTCGCTTATGTCCAGCAGTTAAGGAGTACCAGGTCCAGGAGCGGAGGAGCGGAGGAACGGAGGAGCGGAGGAGCGGAGGAGCGGAAGAGAGCGGAAGCCCAGCCGACAATTCGCCTGAGTCCCGCGGAGGGGGATTACCAGGGCCTTCAGCCTGAATCGCTTATGTCCTGTGGTTTCGGAGTACCAGGGCCTGGAGCGGAGGAGCGGAGGAGCGGATGAGCGGATGAGCTGAGGAGAGCGGAAGGCCGGCCGGCAATTCGCCTGAGTCCAGCGGAAAGGGAGTACCAGGGCCTAAAGCGTGATTTAATGATGTTCAGCAATTCAGGAGTACCAGGGCCACGTGCGGAGGAGCGGAGGGGCGGATGAGCGGTGGAGCGGAGGTGAGCGGAAGCCCGGCCGAATATTCGCCTATGTCCCGCGGAAAGGGAGTACCAGGGCCTGGAGCCTGATTCGCTTATGTCTAGCAGTTCAGGAGTACCAGGGCCTGGAGCGGAGGTGCGGAGGAGCGGATGAGAGGAGAAGCTTAGGAGAGCGGAAGCCCGGCCGACAATTCGCCTAAGTCCCGCTGAAAGGGAGTACCAGGACAAGAAGCGTGATTTAATCATGTCCAGCAGTTCAGGAGTACCAGGGCCGGAGCGGAGGAGCGGAGGAGCGGAGGAGCGGAGGAGCGGAGGAGCGGAGGAGAGCGGATGCCCGGCCAAATATTTGCCTAAGTCCCGCGGAGAGGGAGTACCGGGGCCTGTAACGTGATTCGCTTATGTCCAGCGGTTCGGGAGTACCAGGGCCCGGAGCAGAGGAGCGGAGGAGCGGATGAGCGGAGGAGTGGAGGTGAGCGGAAGCCCGTCCGACAATTCGCCTAAGCCCAACGGATTGGGAGTACAAGGGCCTGGAGCCTGTTTCGCTTAGGTCCACCAGCTAAGGAGTACCAGGGCCAGGAGTGGAGGAGCGGAGGAGCGGAGGAGCGGAGGAGCGGAGGAGCGGAGGAGCGGAGGAGCGGAGGAGCGGAAGTGCGGAGGAGGGGAGGAGCGGAAGGGATCGGATGAGCGTATGAGCTGAGGAGAGCGGAAGCCCTACCGGCAATTCGCCTGTGTCCCGCGGAGAGGCAGTACCAGGGCCATAAGCGTGATTTAATGATGTTCAGCAATTCAGGAGTACCAGAACCAGGTGCGGAGGAGCGGAGGAGTGGAGGGGCGGATGAGTGGAGGAGCGGAGGAGCGGAGGAGCGGAAGAGAGCGGAAGCCCAGCCGACAATTCGCCTGAGTCCCACGGAAGGGGATTACCAGGATCTGGAGCCTGAATCGCTTATGTCCTGCGGTTCCGGAGAACCAGGGCCCGGAGCGGAGGAGCGGAGTAGCGGAGGAGCGGAGGAGCGAAGGAGCGAATGAGCGGATGAGCTGAGGAGAGCGGAAACCCGGCCGACAATTCGCCTAAGTCCCGCGGAGAGGGAGTACCAGGACTATAAGCGTGATTTAATGATGTTCAGCAATTCAGGAGTACCAGGGCCAGGTGCGGAGGAGCGGAGGAGCGGATGAGAGGAGAAGCGGAGGAGAGCGGAAACCCGGCCGACAATTCGCCTAAGTCCCGCGGAGAGGGAGTACCAGGGCCTGGAGCCTGATTCGCTTATGTCCAGCAGTTCAGGAGTACCAGGGCCGGAACGGAGGAGCGGAGGAGCGGAGGAGCGGAGGACCGGAGGAGAGCTGAATCCGGCCGATTATTCGCCTGAGTCCCGCGGAAAGGGAGTACCAGGGCCAGAAGCGTGATTTAATGATGTCCAGCAGTTCAGGAGTACCAGGGCAGGAGCGGAGGAGCGGAGGAGCGGAGGAGAGCGGAAGCCCGGCCGAATATTTGCCCAAGTCCCGCGGAGAGGGAGTACCAGGGCCAGGAACGTGTTTCCCTTATGTCTAGCAGTTCAGGAGTACCAGGGCCCGGAGTGGAGGTGCGGAGGGGTGGATGAGAGGAGAAGCGGAGGAGAGCGGAAGCCTTGCCGACAATTCGCCTGAGTCCAGCGGAAAGGGAGTACCAGGGCCTGGAGCCTGATTCGCTTATGTCTAGCAGTTCAGGAGTACCAGGGCCTGGAGCGGAGGAGCGGAAGAGCGGATGAGCAGAAGAACGTTTAAGCGTTAGAGCGGAGGAGCGGATGAGCGGAGGAGAGCGGAATCCGGCCGAAAATTCGCCTGAGTCCCGCGCAAAGGGAGTACCAGGGCCAGAAGCGTGATTTAATGATGTCCACCAGTTCAGGAGTACCAGGGCCCGGAGCGGAAGAGCGGAGGAGCGGAGGAGCGGAGGAGCGGAGGAGCAGAGGAGCGGAGGAGCGGAGGAGCGGAAGAGAGCGGAAGCCCAGCCGACAATTCGCCTGAGTCCCGCGTAAGTCGATTACCAGGGCCTGGAGCCTGAATCGCTTATGTCCTGGGGTTCCGGAGTACCAGGGCCCGGAGCGGAGGAGCGGAGGAGCGGAGGAGCGGAGGAGCGAAGGAGCGAATGAGCGGATGAGCTGAGAAGAGCGGAAGCCCGGCCGGGAATTCGCCTGAGTCCCGCGGAGAGGGAGTACCAGGGCCATAAGCGTGATCTAATGATGTTCAGCAATTCAGGAGTACCAGGGCCAGGGGCGGAGGAGCGGAGGAGCGGAGAGGCGGATGAGTGGAGGAGAGCGGAAACCTAGCCCACGTTTCGCCTGAGTCCCGCGGATTGGGAGTACCAGGGCCTGGAGCCTGATTCGCTTATGGCAAGCAGTTCGGGAGTACCAGGGCCCTGAGCGGAGGAGTGGAGGAGCGGAGGAGTGGATGAGCGGAGGAGCGGAGGTGAGCGGTTGCCCGGCCGAATATTCGCCTAAGTCCCGCGGAAAGGGAGTACCAGGGCCTGGAGCCTGATTCGCTTATGTCTAGCAGTTCAGGAGTACCAGGGCCCGGAGCGGAGGAGCGGATGAGGGGAGAAGCGGAGGAGAGCGGAAGCCCGGCCGACAATTCGCCTAAGTCCCGCGGATTGGGAGTACTAGGGCCCGGAGCGGGGGAGCGGAGGAGCAGATGAGCAGAAGAGCGGAGGAGTGGAGGAGCGGAGGAGCGGAGGAGCGGAGGAGCGGAGGTGAGCGGAAACAGGCCGACAATTCGCCTAAGTCCCGCGGAGAGGGAGTACCAGGGCCAGGAACGTGATTCGCTTATGTCGAGCAGTTCAGGAGTACCAGGGATTGGAGCGGAGGTGCGGAGGAACGGAGAGGCGGAGGAGCGGATGAGCTGAGGAGAGCGGAAGCCCGGCCGACAATTCGCCTGAGTCCCGCGGAGAGGGAGTACCAGGGACCGGAGCGGGGCAGCGGAGGAGCAGATGAGCAGAGGAGCGGAGGAGCGGAGGAGCGGATGAGCGGAGGAGCGGAGGAGCGGAGGTGAGCGGAAGCCCGGCCGACAATTCGCCTGAGTCCAGCGGAAAGGGAGTACCAGGGCCTGGAGCCTGATTCGCTTATGTCTAGCAGTTCAGGAGTACCAGGGCCCGGAGCTTAGGAGCGGATGAGCAGAAGAACGTTTAAGCGGTAGAGCGGAGGAGCGGATGAGCGGAGGAGAGCGGAAACCCGGCCGCATATTCGCCTAAGTCCCGCGGATTGGGAGTACAAGGGCCTGGAGCTTGATTCGCTTAGGTCCAGCATTTCAGGAGTACCAGGGCCCGGAGCGGAGGAGCGGAGGAGCGGAGGAGAGGAGGAGCGGAGGAGCGGAGGAGCGGATGAGCGGAGGAGAGCGGAAGCCCTGCCGGCAATTCGCCTGAGTCCCGCGGAGATGGATTACCGGGACCTGGAGCCTGATTCGCTTATGTCCAGCAGTTCAAGAGTACCAGGGCCGGAGCGGAGGAGCGGAGGAGCGGAGGAGCGGAAGAACGGAGGAGCGGAGGAGCGGAGGAGCGGAGGAGCGGGGGAGCGAAGGAGAGCGGAAGCCCGGCCGACAATTCGCCTAAGTCCCGCGGAGAGGGAGTACCAGGGCCTAAGCCTGATTCGCTTATGTGCAGCAGTTCAGGAGTACCAGGGCCCGGAGCGGAGGAGCGGAGGAGCGGATGAGCAGAAGAACATTTAAGCGGTGGAGCGGAGGAGCGGAGGAGCGGAGGAGAGCGGAATCCAGCCGACAATTCGCCTGAGTCCCGCGGAGAGGGAGTACCTGGGCCAGAAGCGTGATTTAATGATGTCCAGCAGCTCAAGAGCACCGGGGCCTGGTGCGGAGGAGCGGAGGAGCGGAGGGGCGGATTAGTGGAGGAGCGGAGGAGTGGAGGAGAGCGGAAACCCGGCCCACATTTCGCCTTAGTCCCGTGGATTGGGAGTACCAGGGCCTGGAGCCTGATTCGCTTATGTCTAGCAGTTCAGGAGTACCAGGGCCCGGAGCGGAGGTGCGGAGGGGTGGATGAGAGGAGAAGCGGAGGAGGGCGGAAGCCCGGGCAACAATTCGCCTAAGTCCCGCGGAGAGGGAGTACCAGGGCCTGGAGCCTGATTCGCTTATGTCCAGCAGTTCAGGAGTACAAGGGCCGGAGTGAAGGAGCAGAGGAGTGGAGGAGTGGAGGAACGGAGGAGCGGTGGAGCGGAGGAGCGGAGGAGCGGAGAAGCGGAGGAGCGGAGGAGCGGAGGTGGGGAGGAGCCGAGGAGCGGAGGAGCGGAGGAGAGCGGAATCCGGCCGAAAATTCGCCTAAGTCCCGCGGAGAGGGAGTACTAGGGCCTGGAGCCTGATTCGCTTATGTCCAGCAGTTAAGGAGTACCAGGTCCAGGAGCGGAGGAGCGGAGGAACGGAGGAGCGGAGGAGCGGAGGAGCGGAAGAGAGCGGAAGCCCAGCCGACAATTCGCCTGAGTCCCGCGGAGGGGGATTACCAGGGCCTTCAGCCTGAATCGCTTATGTCCTGTGGTTTCGGAGTACCAGGGCCTGGAGCGGAGGAGCGGAGGAGCGGATGAGCGGATGAGCTGAGGAGAGCGGAAGGCCGGCCGGCAATTCGCCTGAGTCCAGCGGAAAGGGAGTACCAGGGCCTAAAGCGTGATTTAATGATGTTCAGCAATTCAGGAGTACCAGGGCCACGTGCGGAGGAGCGGAGGGGCGGATGAGCGGTGGAGCGGAGGTGAGCGGAAGCCCGGCCGAATATTCGCCTATGTCCCGCGGAAAGGGAGTACCAGGGCCTGGAGCCTGATTCGCTTATGTCTAGCAGTTCAGGAGTACCAGGGCCTGGAGCGGAGGTGCGGAGGAGCGGATGAGAGGAGAAGCTTAGGAGAGCGGAAGCCCGGCCGACAATTCGCCTAAGTCCCGCTGAAAGGGAGTACCAGGACAAGAAGCGTGATTTAATCATGTCCAGCAGTTCAGGAGTACCAGGGCCGGAGCGGAGGAGCGGAGGAGCGGAGGAGCGGAGGAGCGGAGGAGCGGAGGAGAGCGGATGCCCGGCCAAATATTTGCCTAAGTCCCGCGGAGAGGGAGTACCGGGGCCTGTAACGTGATTCGCTTATGTCCAGCGGTTCGGGAGTACCAGGGCCCGGAGCAGAGGAGCGGAGGAGCGGATGAGCGGAGGAGTGGAGGTGAGCGGAAGCCCGTCCGACAATTCGCCTAAGCCCAACGGATTGGGAGTACAAGGGCCTGGAGCCTGTTTCGCTTAGGTCCACCAGCTAAGGAGTACCAGGGCCAGGAGTGGAGGAGCGGAGGAGCGGAGGAGCGGAGGAGCGGAGGAGCGGAGGAGCGGAGGAGCGGAGGAGCGGAAGTGCGGAGGAGGGGAGGAGCGGAAGGGATCGGATGAGCGTATGAGCTGAGGAGAGCGGAAGCCCTACCGGCAATTCGCCTGTGTCCCGCGGAGAGGCAGTACCAGGGCCATAAGCGTGATTTAATGATGTTCAGCAATTCAGGAGTACCAGAACCAGGTGCGGAGGAGCGGAGGAGTGGAGGGGCGGATGAGTGGAGGAGCGGAGGAGAGCGGAAACCCGGCCCACATTTCGCCTTAGTCCGGCGGATTGGGAGTACCAGGGCCTGGAGCCTGATTCGCTTATGGCAAGCAGTTCAGGAGTACCAGGGCCCAGAGCGGAGGAGCGGAGGAGTGGAGGAGCGGAGGAGCGGATGAGCGGATGAGCGGAGGAGCGGAGATGACCGAAAGCCCGGCCGAATATTCGCCTAAGTCCCGCGGAAAGGGAGTTCCAGGGCCTGGAGCCTGATTCGCTTATGTTAGCAGTTCAGGAGTACCAGGGCCAGGAGCGGAGGATCGGAGGAGCGGAGGAGCGGATTAGCGGATGAGCGGATGAGCGGAGGAGCGGAGGTGGGGAGTAGCAGAAGAACCTTAAAGCGGTGGAGCGGAGGAGCGGAGGAGCGGAGGAGAGCGGAATCCGGCCGACAATTCGCCTGAGTCCCGCGAAGAGGGAGTACCAGGGCCAGAAGCGTGATTTATAAATGTCCAGCAGCTCAGGAGTACCGGGGCCAGGTGCGGAGGAGCGGAGGAGCGGAGGGGCGGATTAGTGGAGGAGCGGAGGAGCGGAGGAGAGCGGAAGCCCGGCCCACATTTCGCTTGAGTCCCGCGGATTGGGAGTACCAGGGCCTGGAGCCTGATTCGCTTATGGCAAGCAGTTCAGGAGTACCAGGGCCAAGAGCGGGGGAGCGGAGGAGCGGAGGAGCGGATGAGCGGAGGAGCGGAAGAGCTGAGGAGAGCGGAAGCCCTGCCGGCAAAATGCCTGAGTCCCGCGGCGAGGGAGTACTAGGGCCATAAGCGTGATTTAATGATGTTCAGCAATTCAGGAGTACCAGGACCAGGTGCGGAGGAGCGGAGGAGCGGAGGGGCGGATGAGTGGAGGAGCGGAGGAGCGGAGGAGAGCGGAAACCCGGCCCACATTTCGCCTTAGTCCCGCGGATTGGGAGTACCAGGGCTTGGAGCCTGATTCGCTTATGGCAAGCAGTTCAGGAGTACCAGGGCCCAGAGCGGAGGAGCAGAAGAGTGGAGGAGCGCAGGAGCGGAGGTGAGCGAAAGCCCGGCCGAATATTCGCCTAAGTCCCGCGGAAAGGGAGTACCAGGGCCTGGAGCCTGATTCGCTTATGTCTAGTAGTTCAGGAGTACCAGGGCCCGGAGCGGAGGTGCGGAGGAGTGGATGAGAGGAGAAGCGGAGGAGAGCGGAAGCCCGGCCGACAATTCGCCTAAGTCCCGCGGAGAGGGAGTACCAGGGCCGAGAGCCTGATTCGCTTATGTCCAGCAGTTCAGGAGTACAAGGGCCGGAGCGAAGGAGCAGCGGAGTGGATGAGCGGAGGAGCGGTGGAGCGGAGGAGCGGAGGAGTGGAGAAGCGGAGGAGCGGAGGAGCGGAGGTAGGGAGGAGCCGAGGAGCGGAGGAGCGGAGGAGAGCGGAATCCGGCCGACAATTCGCCTGAGTCCCGCGGAAAGGGAGAACCAGGGCCTTAAGCGTGATTTAATGATGTTCAGCAATTCAGGAGTACCAGGGCCGGAGCGGAGGATCGGAGGAACGGAGGAGCGGATGAGCGGATGAGCGGAGGAGCGGATTAGCGGAGGAGCAGAGGAGTGGAGGTGAGTGGAAGCCCGGGCGACAATTCGCCTAAGTCCCGCGGATTGGTAGTACCAGGGCCTGGAGCGGGGGAGCGGAGGAGCAGATGAGCAGAAGAGCGGAGGAGCGGAGGAGCGGAGGAGCGGAGGTGAGTGGAAGCCCGGGCGACAATTCGCCTAAGTCCCGCGGATTGGTAGTACCAGGGCCTGGAGCGGGGGAGCGGAGGAGCAGATGAGCAGAAGAGCGGAGGAGCGGAGAAGCGGAGGAGAGCGGAAGCACGGCCCATAATACGCGTAAATCCCGCGGAGAGGGAGTACCAGGAAACTGGAGAATGATTCGCTTATGTCCAGCGGTTCGGGTGTACTAGGGCCAGGAGCGGAGGAGCGGAGGAGCGGAGGAGCGGATGAGCGGATGAGCGGAGGAGCGGAGGTGAGCGGAAGCCCGGCCAACAATTCGCTTGAGTCCCGCGGAAGGGGAGTACAAGGGTCTGGAGCCTGAAATGCTTATGTCCAGCAGTTCAGGAGTACCAGGGCCAGGAGCGGAGGACCGGAGGAGCGGAGTACCGGAGGAGCGGAGAAGCGGAGGAGCGGAGGAGCGGAGGAGAGGGGAAGCACGGTCCATATTTCGCCAGAGTCCCGCAGATAGACAGTAAAAGGGCTTGGAGCCTGATTCGCTTATGTCCAGCAGTTCTGGAGTACTAAGGCCCAGAGCGGATCAGCGGCGGAGCGGATGAGTGGAAGAACGGAGAAGCGGTGGAGCGGAGGAGCGGAGGAGCAGAGTTATGTTTCTCTTCTCAAAGGCGGGGAAGCTTTGGGGCAGCAGGACCCCTTAGACTGGCCAATATGAGCCTTCTATGGACATAGCTCCCCCGGATGTATGACCGGGGCTCCCGGACCTCTTGGTACATACATGTGAATGATTGGATGAGCTAATGTTTGTTTGGTTGTGGATGCTTTTCGGCTAACGCTATTAGCACAGCTATGAAGACTTAAGGTGTGTGTGTGTCTGTGTGTGTGTGAGTGTCTTTGTGTGTTTGTGTGAGTGAGGTTGTTTTGGTGGGGGGGGGGGTCGCGGACAGGGAGTACCAGTGCCAAGAGCGGATGAGCTGAGGAGCGGAGGAGGGCAGAAGCCCGGCCCGTGATTCGCTTATTTCAAGCGGTTCGGGAATTCCGGGGCCCAAAGCGGAGGAGCGGTGGAGCTGAGCTGTGTGTTTGTCTTTGTGTGTTTATGTGTGTGTGTGAGTGTGTTCTTGTGTGTGTATGTGTGAGAGTTTATTTAGGTGGAGGGGGGGAGTACCAGGGCCCATAGCGGAAGAGCGGTGGAGCTGAGAAGCGGAGGAGCGGAGTAGCGGAAGTATTGTTTCTCCACTCAGAGGCGGGGAAGCTTGGGGGCAGCAGAACCCCTTAGATGGGCTAATCTGAGCATTCTCCGGACATAGATCCCCCGGACGTATGATTGGAGCTCCCAGACCATTGGGCACACACATGTGAATGAGTGGAAGAGCTAATGTTTGTTTGGTTGTGGATGCGTTTCGGCTAATGCTATTAGCACAGCTATGATGAGTTAAGGTGTGTGTGTATGTGTGTGTGTGTGTGTGTGAGTGTGTCTGTGTGTGTGTGTGAGAGTTTGTTTAGGTGGGGGGGGGTCGCGGACAGGGAGTACCAGGGCCTCGAGCGGATGAGCTGAGGAGCAGAGGAGGGCATAAGCCCAGCCCGTGATTCCCTTATATCCAGCGGTTCGGGAGTTCCAGGGCCCAAAGCGGAAAAGCGGAGGAGCGGAGAAGCGGAGGAGTGGAGGAGAGCAGAAGCACCTCTCGCAATTCTCCTGAGTTTGCAGGATCGGGAGTACCAGGGCCAATAGCGGAGGAGCGGAGGTGTTGAGAAGCGGAGGAGCGATATTATATTTCTCTTCTCATAGGCGGGGAAGCTTGGGGGCAGCAGGACCCCTTAGACCGGCAAATGTGAGCCTTCTCCGGACATAGATGCCCCGGACGTATGACCGGAGATCCAGGACCTTTGGGCACATACATTTGAATGAGTGGATGAGCTAATGTTTCTTTGGTTGTGGATGCGTTTCGGCTAATGCTATTAGCACAGCTATGATGACTTAAGGTGTGTGTGTGTGTGGGTGTTTGTGTGTTTGTGTGTTTTTGTGTTCTTGTGTGTGTGTGTGTGTGTGTGTGTGTTTGTGTGTGTTTGTGTGTGCGTTTGTGTATATGTGTGTGACAGTTTGTTTAGGTGGGGGGGGGGCGCGGACAGGGGGTAGCTGGGCCTGGAGTGGATGAGATGTGGAGCGGATGGAGCACGTCCCGTAATTCTCCTGAGTCCGGCGGATTGGGAGTACCAGGGCCCATTGCGGAGGAGCGGTGGAGCGGAGAAGCGGACCATTGGGCACACACATGTGAATGAGTGGATGAGCTAATGTTTGTTTGGTTGTGGATGCATTTCGGCTAATGCTATTAGCACAGCTATGATGACTTAATGTGTGTATGTGTGTGAGTGTGTGTGTGTGTGTGAGTGTGTTTGTGTATGTGTGTGATAGCTTGTTTTGGTGGGGGGGGGGGGTCACGGACAAGGAGTACCAGGGCACACACATGTGAATGAGTGGATGAGCTAATGTTTGTTTGGTTGTGGATGCGTTTCGGCTAAAGCTATTAGCACAGCTATGAAGACTTAAGGTGTGTGAATGAGTGTATATGTGTGTCTGTGTGTGTGTGAGTGTCTTTGTGTGTGTGTGTGTGTGAGAGGCTCTTTTGGTGGGGGGGGGGGGGGGTCGCGGACAGGGAGTACCATAGGGCACGCACATGTGAATGAGTGGATGAGCTAATGTTTGTTTGGTTGTGGATGCGTTTCGGCTAATGCTATTAGCACAGCTATGATGAGTTAAGGTGTGTGTGTATGTGTGTGTGTTTGTGTGTTTTTGTGTGTGTGTGAGTGATTTTGTGTGAGAGTTTGTTTAGGTGGGGGGGGGGGGGGGGGGAGAGTACCAGGGCCCATAGCGGAGGAGCGGTGGAGCTGAGAAGCGGAGGAGCAGAGGAGCGGAGGTAATGTTTCTTCTCTCAGAGGCGGGAAAGCTTGGGGGCAGAAGAACCCCTTAGACGGGCTCATGCTCATATTCTCCGGACATAGATCCCCCGGTCGTATGATTGGAGCTGCCGGACCATTGGGCACACACATGTGAATGAGTGGATGAGCTAATGTTTGTTTGGTTGTGGATGCGTTTCGGCTAATGCTATTAGCACAGCTATGATGAGTTAAGGTGTGTGTATGTGTGTGTGTGTGTGTATGTGTGTTTGTTTGTTTTTGTGTCTGTGTCAGAGTGTTCGTGTGTGTATGTGTGAGAGTTTGTTTAGGTGGGGGGGGGTACCAGGGCCCATAGCGGAGGAGCGGTGGAGCTGAGAAGCGGAGGAGCAGAGGAGCGGAGGTAATGTTTCTTCTCTCAGAGGCGGGGAAGCTTGGGGGCAGAAGAACCCCTTAGACGGGCTCATGCTCATATTCTCCGGACATAGATCCCCCGGTCGTATGATTGGAGCTGCCGGACCATTGGGCACAAACATGTGAATGAGTGGATGAGCTAATGTTTGTTTGGTTGTGGATGCGTTTCGGCTAATGCTATTAGCACAGCTATGATGAGTTAAGGTGTGTGTATGTGTGTGTCTGTGTATGTGTGTTTGTTTGTTTTTGTGTCTGTGTCAGAGTGTTCGTGTGTGTATGTGTGAGAGTTTGTTTAGGTGGGGGGGGGTACCAGGGCCCATCGCGGAAGAGCGGTGGAGCGGAGGAATGGAGGAGCGGAGGTAATTTTTCTCTTCTCAAAGGCAGAGGATGGGAAGTTTGGGGGCAGTAGGACGCCTTAGACCGGCCACTGTGAGCATTCTCCAGATATAGATCACCCGGACGTATGATTGGAGCTCCCGGACCATTGGGCACACACATGTGAATGAGTGGATGAGCTAATGTTTGTTTGGTTGTGGATGCGTTTCGGCTAATGCTATTAGCACAGCTATGATGAGTTAAGGTGTGTTTGTGTATGTGTGTGTGTGTGTGTGTGCGTGTGTGTGTTTGTGTGTTTTTGTGTGTGTGTGAGTGTGTTTAGGTGGAGGGAGGTACCAGGGCCCATAGCGGAGGAGCGGTGGAGCTGAGAAGCGGAGGAGCGGAGGAGCGGAGTAGCGGAGTAGCGGAGGTATTGTTTCTCCTCTCAGAGGCGGGGAAGTTTGGGAGCTATTAGCACAGGTATGATGACTTAAGGTGTGTGTGTGTGTGTGTGTTTGTGTGTTTGTGTGTTCTTGTGTGTGTGTATCTGTGTGTGTGTTTGTGTGTGCGATTGTGTATATGTATTTGACAGTTTGTTTAGGTGGGGGGGGGGGGCGCGGACAGGGGGTAGCTGGGCCTGGAGCGGATGAGCTGTGGAGCGGATGGAGGGCAGAAGCACGTCCCATAATTCTCCTGAGTCCGGCGGATCGGGAGTACCAGGGCCCATAGCGGAGGAGCGGAGGAGCGGAGGAGCGGAGGAGCGGAGGAGCGGTGGAGCGGAGAAGCGAACCATTGGGCACACACATGTGAATGAGTGGATGAGCTAATGTTTGTTTGGTTGTGGATGCATTTCGGCTAATATTATTAGGACAACTATGATGACTTAATGTGTGTATGTGTGTCAGTGTGTGTGTGTGTGTGAGTGTCTTTGTGTATGTGTGTGATAGTTTGTTTTGGTGGGGGGGGGGGGGTCGCGGACACGGAGTACCAGGGCACAAACATGTGAATGAGTGGATGAGCTAATGTTTGTTTGATTGTGGATGCGTTTCGGCTAAAGCTATTAGCACAGCTATGATGAGTTAAGGTGTGTGTGTATGTGTGTTTGTGTGTGTTTGTGTGTTTATGTGTGTGTGTGAGTGATTTTGTGTGAGAGTTTGTTTAGGTGGGGGGGGGGGGGGGGGAGTACCAGGGCCCATAGCGGAGGAGCGGTGGAGCTGAGAAGCGGAGGAGCAGAGGAGCGAAGGTAATGTTTCTTCTCTCAGAGGCGGGGAAGCTTGGGGGCAGAAGAACCCCATAGACGGGCTAATGCTCACATTCTCCGGACATAGATCCCCCGGTCGTATGATTGGAGCTGCCGGACCATTGGGCACACACATGTGAATGAGTGGATGAGCTAATGTTTGTTTGGTTGTAGATGCGTTTCGGCTAATGCTATTAGCACAGCTATGATGAGTTAAGGTGTGTGTATGTGTGTGTGTGTGTGTATGTGTGTTTGTTTGTTTTTGTGTCTGTGTCAGAGTGTTCGTGTGTGTATGTGTGAGAGTTTGTTTAGGTGGGGGGGGGTACCAGGGCCCATCGCGGGGGAGCGGTGGAGCGGAGAAGCGGAGGAATGGAGGAGCGGAGTTCATGTTTCTCTTCTCAAAGGCAGAGGATGGGAAGTTTGGGTGCAGTAGGACGCCTTAGACCGGCCACTGTGAGCCTTCTCCGGACATAGATCCCCCGGACGTATGATTGGAGCTCCCGGACCATTGGGCACAGACATGTGAATGAGTGGATGAACTAATGTTTGTTTGGTAGTGGATGCGTTTCAGCTAATGCTATTAGCACAGCTATGATGAGTTAAGGTGTGTTTTTGTGTGTGTGTGTGTGTGTGTGTGTGTGTGTGTGTGTGTGCGTGTGTGTGTTTGTGTGTTTTTGTTTGTGTGTGAGTGTGTTTAGGTGGGGGGAGGTACCAGGGCCCATAGCGGAGGAGCGGTGGAGCTGAGAAGCGGAGGAGCGGAGTAGCGGAGGTATTGTTTCTCCTCTCAGAGGCGGGGAAGTTTGGGAGCTATTAGCACAGGTATGATGACTTAAGGTGTGTGTGTGTGTGTGTGTTTGTGTGTTTGTGTGTTCTTGTGTGTGTGTATCTGTGTGTGTGTTTGTGTGTGCGATTGTGTATATGTGTGTGACAGTTTGTTTAGGTGGGGGGGGGCGCGGACAGGGGGTAGCTGGGCCTGGAGCGGATGAGCTGTGGAGCGGATGGAGGGAAGAAGCACGTCCCATTCAGCCGCCGGCAACCATAAAAACCTATCTTTAACTTAAAAACAAACAAAAATGTGCAATATCTCATTTCTGTGCAATATTCAGAAACTGTGCAATATTTCATCTCTTAACAGCTACATTGTGCAAAATTTCATGTCATATCATAACAGCTACACTATAATGTTCCCTTCTATCATACTATTGTGCACTCATTACCTCACTTGTTACTAAGACACTTATAGTTTTGTCACTGCTTACTAAGACACTTTATAGTTTCACTGAAACACTTTATAGTTTATAGTTTATTTTTATTTATAATTCTGCCTTTCTTTGATTATTTATTACTGTTATATTTTCTGTAACTCTAGCACTGCAATTTCCTTCGGGATTAATAAAGTTGTTCTGATTCTTATTCTTAATTCTCCTGAGTCCGGCGGATCGGGAGTACCAGGGCCCATAGTGGAGGAGCGGTGGAGCGGAGAAGCGGACCATTGGGCACACACATGTGAATGAGTGGATGAGCTAATGTTTGTTTGGTTGTGGATGCGTTTCGGCTAATGCTATTAGCACAGCTAAGATGAGTTAAGGTGTGTGTGTGTGTGTGTGTGTGTGTGTGTTTGTTTGTTTTTGTGTCTGTGTGAGTGTGTTCGTGTGTGTATGTGTGAGAGTTTCTTTAGGTGGGGGGGGGTACCAGGGCCCATCGCGGAGGAGCGGAGGAGCGGTGGAGCGGAGAAGCGGAGGAATGGAGGAGCGGAGGTAATGTTTCTCTTCTCAATGGCAGAGGATGGGAAGTTTGGGGGCAGTAGGACGCCGGTGCGAGCGATGCGTTTCAAGGCGTATTGCATGTGTGTATGGAGGGGGGGGGTCTACAGGACACCGCAGACCGGCAATGGTGCACCTTCTCCGGACATCGATCCCCGAAACGTCGGCGTGGAGATCCCGGAGCAGCCGGCGTGTACATGTGAATGAATGGAGGAGCTAATGTGTGTGTGTGGGGTGGTGGTGGTGTGGGGGGGGGGGGGCGTTTCGGCTAATGCTATCAGCACAGCTATGATTATTCCCAGAACGTTGAGAACGAGCTCCCGGAACTCCAGACATGCGTATATAAAAGAGTGGAATTAAGGTGTGTGTGAGTGTGTGTGTGTGTGTGTGTGTGTGTGTGTGTGTGTGTGTGTGTGTGTGTGTGTGTGTGTGTGTGTGTGTATGTGTGTGACAGAAATAATGTCGGGGACAGAAATTGTTAATAGCCTGCTGGCAGATGACACAACCTTAGTTTTGAAAAATGAACATCAAGTCCCAATTAAAACATTCTCCAAGGCTTCAGGATTGTCATTAAACTTAAAGAAATGCAAACTTCTTGAGCTGCATGACTCACCACTAAAGGAAATCAGCAATGTTCCTATCAAATCAGAAATAAAATACTTGAGCATTTTCCTATCTAAGGACCAAAAGTTAAATCAATCCAGGATCATTGAATCTAAACTGAATCAAAGTAAAGCTAAATTGAATATATTGCTCCAAAGAGATTTATCAATATTAGGCCGGATATATTTGACTAAAATGGAATGTTTATCCAGATGTATATACCCAGTGTATTCCAATGCTGCTCCAAATCAACTCATATAATCTATTAACCAAATAAATTTCAACTTTATCTGGAGGAACAGACCACACCATCTAAAAAAATCTCATATGGTGAAAGAAACAAGTGAAGGAGGGCTGAAAGTGATAAAGTTGGACTGCCTGAATGGGACATTGAAGTTGAACTGGTTGAAATCCTGGATCAAACATCATCATTCTTTCTGGTATTGTACTCCAAACTACTTTTTCAACATAGTCGGCAGCCTAAGTCTTCTACTTATCTCTGACTTGGATATCAACAAGATTCCTGTCCAATTTTCAGAGTTCCATAAACAAATACTATTATACTGGAAAATGATATATGTACACTATTTCTCACCACACAGTACAATAATTTGGAACAATAGATATGTACTGCGTGGCAACAAACCTCTGTTTTACAAGGAATGCTTTGAGAAAGGTATATGGTCAATAATTGACTTGATGGATGACAATGGCAGTCGTCTAGACTATGAACAGTTCTGTACTACACACAGATTTAAGCCTCCCATATTAGAGTTGATAAAGTTACGAAACGCACTGCCTCGACAATTTGTATTCCTGACCAAAAATATAATGACGCACCGAACCGTACAACCACAGTTACCCCGACTATCACTCCAGGGAATCTCAATTCTGGACAGAAAGTGCAGCAACTCCTTTATTAGGACATGTTTCACAGGAAACTTATTCCCTGGACGTCAAAACAAAAATAATATTTGAAATAAATTTGATAAGGAATCGATTGCCACGCTGCAAACTATGTGTCTGACTCTACCCATACCCCCCAAGGCAAAAAGAGACCCACTTCTAAATTATGAATGACATCTACCCATCTAAGGAATTATTGCGGGTACGCTTTACTTTTGAAGATAATATTTGTACATTTTGTGAAGACAACATTGAAACCACTGACCATATATTTTTTCTCATTCTCATTCCATCGTCACCAGTTTCCCTCTCAAAAGATGATATCACATTTGGTTTACTTATAAGCAACATAAAAGATGAACTCTGTGTCAATGTTCTTTTAGGCCTGGCCAAGTTCTTCATTCACAAAAACAGAATGCAAAAATGCTCCCCAAATTTTAATTTCTTCATAAACGATTTTGAATTATAAAAAAAAAATCCTTAAAACTTATGGAAAAATCCAAAAACTAAAAAATATGCAGTTACCCATGTCTGAGATTCCTTTTTTTGGAAAAAAAAAACAAAAAACAACTTAATTACATGTTATATTCCCCTTGCAATCTTTTTTTCGTTTTAATTTTTTATTTGTCTATCTATTGATTTAATTATTTCCTTTTAATTTCTTTTTTTGTCTAGCACTGTAAATTTCTCACAAACCGTTAACACTATTAACTTCTGATTACATACAGAACAAATGTCCTTATGTCCGTTGCTTCCTCATCCCTGGTTGTTTCATTGACATTCAGTTCTACCTTGCCATGTTTATTTGTACATTTGTATATTTGTGTGTACTATTTATGTTCAATTAAAAACAGTTTGATGTCTGAGATTCCTTGTGAACGGCCAACTTAATTACATGTTATATTCCCCTTACAATTTTTTTTTTTAGTTTTTAATTTTATTTTTATATCTATTTATTTAATTATTTCCTTTTAATTTTCTGTTTTTGTCTAGCATTAAGAATTTCTCGCAAACCGTTAACACTATTAACCTCTGATTACATACAGAACGAATGCCCTTATGTCTCCCGTCACCCCCCCGTCCCCCCCGCTTTTTCCGTACGGTGGCAGATACTGAGATCAAAAGCAAATGGGTGTCATTGTAATGCAGTAACAGGATGATAACAGCCGTGTTTGAAGTGTGTAGGGGCTTATAGGAGAGCAGAAGCACGTCACGCTATTCGCCTGAGTTCGGAGGATCGGGAGTACCAGGGCCCATAGCGGAGGAGCAGAGGAGTTGAGAAGCGGAGGAGCGGAGTTATGTTTCTCTTCTCAAAGGCGGGGAAGCTTGGGGGCAGCAGGACCCCTTAGACCGGCCAATGTGAGCCTTCTCCGGACATAGATCCCCTGGTCGTTTGATTGGAGCTGCCGGACCATTGGGCACACACATGTGAATGAGTGGATGAGCTAATGTTTGTTTGGTTGTGGATGCGTTTCGGCTAATGCTATTAGCACAGCTAAGATGAGTTAAGGTGTGTGTGTGTGTTTGTGTCTGTGTGAGGGTGTTCGTGTGTGTGTGTGTGTGTGTGTGTGTGTGTGTGTGTGTGTGTGTGTGTGTGTATGGGTGTGTGTCTGTGTGTGTGTGTGTGTGTGTGTGTCTGTGTGTGTGTGTGTGTGTGTGTGTGTGTGTGTGTGCGTCTGTTTATGTGTGTGTGAGAGTTTGTTTTGGTGGGTGGGGGGGGGGGGTTCCCGCGGACTGGGAGTACCAGGGCCTTGAGCGGATGAGGTGAGGAGCGGAGGAGGGCAGAAGCCCGGACCGTGATTCGCTTAATTCCAGCGGTTCGGGAGTTCCAGGGCCCAAAGCGGAGGAGCGGAGGACAAGAAAAGCCCTGTCCGCAATTCGCCTGAGTCTGGCGGATCGGTAGTACCTGGTTCCGCAGTGGAGGAGCGGAGGAGCTGAGAAGCGGAGGAGCGGAGGAGCGGAGGAGCGGAGGAGCGGAGGAGCGGAGGAGATGTTCTCTTCTCAGAGGCGGCGAGGGGGAGGGGGAGCAGGACCCCTTACCCTTATCCCCCGGACATTTGAGTGGAGCTCCCGGACCTCCGGGCACGCACATGCGAATGACTGGATGACAGGGAGTGCCAGGGCCTGGAGCGGATGAGCAGAGGAGAGGCGGAGGGCAGAAGCCCGGCCCGGTTCGGGAGTTCCACGGTCCAAATCGGGGGAGGGAAAAAAAGGAGGAGGGGAGGAGAGCAGAAGACTGGCCCGGAATTCACCGAAGTCCCGAAGATCGGGAGTTCCAGGGCCCGGAGCGGAAGACCGGAGGAGCGGAGGAGCGGAGGAGCGGAGGTGAGCGGAAGCCCGGCCAACAATTCGCCCAAGTCCCGCGGATTGGGAGTACCAGGGCCCGGAGCGGGGGAGTGGAGGAGCAGATGAGCAGAAGAGCGGAGGAGCGGAGGAGCGGAGAAGCGGAGAAGCGGAGAAGCGGAGAAGCGGAGGAGAGCGGAAGCACGGCCCATAATATGCCTAAATCCCGCGGAGAGGGAGTACCAGGGCCAGGAGCATGATTCGCTTATGTCCAGCGGTTCGGGAGTACCAGGGCCCGGAACGGAGGAGCGGAGGAGCGGATGAGCGGATGAGTGGAGGAGCGGAGGTGAGCGGAAGCCCGGCCGGCAATTCGCTTGAGTCCCGTGGAAGGGGAGTACCAGGGTCTGGAGCCTGAATCGCTTCTGTACAGCAGTTCAGGAGTACCAGGGACAGGAGCGGATGAGCGGCAGAGCGGATGAGCGGCAGAGCGGATGAGCGGAGGAACGGAGAAGCGGTGGAGCGGAGGAGCGGGGAGCGGCGGAACAGATGAGCGGAAGAACGGAGAAGCGGAGGAGCGGAAGAGCGGAGGAGCGGAGGAGCAGAGGAGCGGAGGAGTGGAGGAGAGCGGAAGCATGGACCACAATATGTTTAAATCCCGGAGACAGGGAGTACCAGACCCTTTCGCGTGATTTAATGATGTTCAGCAGTTCAGGAGTACCAGGGCCCGGAACGGAGGAGCGGAGGTGCGGATGAGTGGAGGAGAGGGGAAGCACGGTCCACATTTCGCCAGATTCCCGCGGATAGGGAGTAACAGGGCTTGGAGCCTTATTCGCTTGTGTCCAGCAGTTCAGGAGTACCAGGGCGGAGCGGTACCGGAGCGGATAAGCGGCGGAGCGGATGAGCGGAAGAACGGAGAAGCGGTGGAGCGGAGGAGTGGAGGAGCGGAGGAGCGGAGGAGCGGAGGAGCGGAGGAGCGGAGGAGCGGAGGAGCGGAGGAGCGGAGGAGCGGAGGAGAGCGGAAGCATGGCCCACAAATTGCCCAAATCCCGGAGACAGGGAGTACCAGGGCCTGTAGCGTGATTTAATGATGTTCAGCAGTTCAGGAGTACCAGGGCCAGGTACGGAGGAGTGGAGGAGCGGAGGGGCGGATGAGTGGAGGAGCGGAGGAGAGGGGGAGGACGGTCCACATTTCGCCAGTCCCGCGGATTGGAAGTACCAGGGCCTTGAGCCGGTTCACTTAAATCCAGCGGTCAGGAGTACCAGGAACCTCAGCGGAGGAGCGGAGGAGCGGAGGAGAGGAGAAGCGGAGGAGAGCGGAGGAGAGGGGAAGCACGGTCCATATTTCGCCAGAGTCCCGCGGATAGGGAGTAACAGGGCCAAGAGCCTGATTGGCTTATGTCCAGCAGTTCTGGAGTACTAAGGCCCGGAGCGGATGACCGGCGGAGCGGATGAGTGGAAGAACGGAGAAGCGGTGGAGCGGAGGAGCGGAGGAGCGGAGGAGCAGAGTTATGTTTCTCGTCTCAAAGGCGGGGATGCTTTGGGGCAGCAGGACCCCTTAGACTGGCCAATATTAGCCTTCTATGGACATAGCTCCCCCGGACGTATGACCGGGGCTCTCGGACCTCTTGGTACATACATGTGAATGATTGGATGAGCTAATGTTTGTTTGGTTGTGGATGCTTTTCGGCTAACGCTATTAGCACAGCTATGAAGACTTAAGGTGTGTGTGTGTGTGTGTGTGTGAGTGTCTTTGTGTGTGTGTGTGAGTGATGTTGTTTTGGTGGGGGGGGGGGTCGCGGACAGGGAGTACCAGTGCCAAGAGCGGATGAGCTGAGGAGCGGAGGAGGGCAGAAGCCCGGCCCGTGATTCGCTAATGTCAAGCGGTTCGGGAATTCCAAGGCCCAAAGCGGAGGAGCAGTGGAGCTGAGCTGTGTGTGTGTCTTTGTGTGTTTATGTGTGTGTGTCAGTGTGTTCTTGTGTGTGTATGTGTGAGAGTTTATTTAGGTGGAGGGGGGGAGTACCAGGGCCCATAGCGGAAGAGCGGTGGAGCTGAGAAGCGGAGGAGTAGCGGAAGTATTGTTTCTCCACTCAGAGGCGGGGAAGCTTGGGGGCAGCAGAACCCCTTAGATGGGCTAATCTGAGCATTCTCCGGACATAGATCCCCCGGACGTATGATTGGAGCTCCCGGACCATTGGGCACACACATGTGAATGAGTGGAAGAGCTAATGTTTGTTTGGTTGTGGATGCGTTTCGGCTAATGCTATTAGCACAGCTATGATGAGTTAAGGTGTGCGTGTATGTGTGTGTGTGTGTGTGTGAGTGTGTCTGTGTGTGTGTGTGAGAGTTTGTTTAGGTGGGGGGGGGGGGTCGTGGACAGGGAGTACCAGGGCCTCGAGCGGATGAGCTGAGGAGCAGAGGAGGGCATAAGCCCAGCCCGTGATTCCCTTATATCCAGCGGTTCGGGAGTTCCAGGGCCCAAAGCGGAAAAGCGGAGGAGCGGAGAAGCGGAGGAGTGGAGGAGAGCAGAAGCACCTCTCGCAATTCTCCTGAGTTTGCAGGATCGGGAGTACCAGGGCCAATAGCGGAGGAGCGGAGGTGTTGAGAAGCGAAGGAGCGGAGGAGAGATATTATATTTCTCTTCTCAAAGATCCCCCGGACGTATGACCGGAGATCCAGGACCTCTGGGCACATTCATTTGAATGAGTGGATGAGCTAATGTTTGTTTGGTTGTGGATGCGTTTCGGCTAATGCTATTAGCACAGCTATGATGACTTAAGGTGTGTGTGTGTGGGTGTTTGTGTGTTTGTGTGTTTTTGTGTTCTTGTGTGTGTGTATGTGTGTGTGTGTGTGTTTGTGTGTGCGTTTGAGTATATGTGTGTGACAGTTTGTTTAGGTGGGGGGGGGGGCGCAGACAGGGGGTAGCTGGGCCTGGAGTGGATGAGATGTGGAGCGGATGGAGCACGTCCCGTAATTCTCCTGAGTCCGGCAGATCGGGAGTACCAGGGCCCATAGCGGAGGAGCGGTGGAGCGGAGAAGCGGACCATTGGGCACACACATGTGAATGAGTGGATGAGCTAATGTTTGTTTGGTTGTGGATGCATTTCGGCTAATGCTATTAGCACAGCTATGATGAGTTCAGGTGTGTGTGTATGTGTGTGTGTGTGTGTGTTTGTGTGTGTGTGTGAGTGATTTTGTGTGAGAGTTTGTTTAGGTGGGGGGGGGAGTACCAGGGCCCATAGCGGAGGAGCGGTGGAGCTGAGAAGCGGAGGAGCGGAGGAGCGGAGGTAATGTTTCTTCTCTCAGAGGCGGGGAAGCTTGGGGGCAGAAGAACCCCTTAGACGGGCTAATGTGAGCATTCTCCGGACATAGATCCCCCGGTCGTATGATTGGAGCTGCCGGACCATTGGGCACACACATGTGAATGAGTGGATGAGCTAATGTTTGTTTGGTTGTGGATGCGTTTCGGCTAATGCTATTCGCACAGCTAAGATGAGTTAAGGTGTGTGTGTGTGTGTGTGTGTCTGTGTGTGTGTTTGTGTGTGTGTGTGTGTGTGAGTTTGTTTAGGTGGGGGGAGGTCGCGAACAGGGAGTACCAGGGCCTCGAGCGGATGAGCTGAGGAGCGGAGGAGGGCAGATGCCCGGCCTTGATTCGCTTATGTCCAGCGGTTCGGGAATTCCAGGGCCCAAAGCGGAGGAGCAGTGGAGCTGAGAAGCGGAGGAGCGGAGGAGCGGAGGAGCGGAGTAGCAGAGGTATAGTTTCTCCTCTCAGAGGCGGGGAAGCTTGGGGGCATCAGAACCCCTTAGACGGGCTAATGTGAGCATTCTCCGGACATAGATCCCCCGAACGTATGATTGGAGCTCCCGGACCATTGGGCACACACATGTGAATGAGTGGATGAGCTAATGTTTGTTTGGTTGTGGATGCGTTTCGGCTAATGCTATTAGCACAGCTATGATGAGTTAAGTTGTGTGTGTGTGTGTGTGTGTGTGTGTGTCTGTTTGTTTGTTTTTGTGTCTGTGTGAGGGTGTTCGTGTGTGTGTGTGTGAGAGTTTGTTTAGGTGGGGGGGGGGGGTACCAAGGCCCATCGCGGAAGAGCTGTGGAGCGGAGAAGCGGAGGAATGGAGGAGCGGAGGTAATTTTTCTCTTCTCAAAGGCAGAGGATGGGAAGTTTGGGGGCAGTAGGACGCCTTAGACCAGCCACTGTGAGCTTTCTCCAGATATAGATCCCCCGGACGTATGATTGGAGCTCCCGGACCATTGGGCACACACATGTGAATGAGTGGATGAGCTAATGTTTGTTTGGTAGTGGATGCGTTTCGGCTAATGCTATTAGCACAGCTATGATGAGTTAAGGTGTGTTTGTGTATGTGTGTGTGTGTGTGTGTGCGTGTGTGTGTTTGTGTGTTTTTGTGTGTGAGTGAGTGTGTTTAGTTGGGGGGGGGGTACCAGGGCCCATAGCCGAGGAGCGGTGGAGCTGAGAAGCGGAGGAGCGGAGTAGCGGAGGTATTGTTTCTCCTCTCAGAGGCGGGGAATCTTGGGAGCTATTAGCACAGCTATGATGACTTAAGGTGTGTGTGTGTGTTTGTGTGTTTGTGTGTTTGTGTGTTCTTGTGTGTGTGTGTGTGTGTTTTTGTGTGTGCGTTTGTGTATATGTGTGTGACAGTTTGTTTAGGTGGGGGGGGGGGGGCGGACAGGGGGTAGCTGGGCCTGGAGCGGATGAGCTGTGGAGCGGATGGAGGGCAGGAGCACGTCCCATAATTCTCCTGAGTCCGGCGGATCGGGAGTACCAGGGCCCATAGCGGAGGAGCAGTGGAGCGGAGAAGCGAACCATTGGGCACACACATGTGAATGAGTGGATGAGCTAATGTTTGTTTGGTTGTGGATGCATTTCGGCTAATGCTATTAGCACAACTATGATGACTTAATGTGTGTATGTGTGTCAGTGTGTGTGTGTGTGTGTGTGTGTGTGAGTGTCTTTGTGTATGTGTGTGATAGTTTGTTTTGGTGGGGGGGGGGGGGTCGCGGACACGGAGTACCAGGGCACAAACATGTGAATGAGTGGATGAGCTAATGTTTGTTTGATTGTGGATGCGTTTCGGCTAAAGCTATTAGCACAGCTATGATGAGTTAAGGTGTGTGTGTATGTGTGTGTGTGTGTGTTTGTGTGTTTATGTGTGTGTGTGAGTGATTTTGTGTGAGAGTTTGTTTAGGTGGGGGGGGGGGGGGGGGAGTACCAGGGCCCATAGCGGAGGAGCGGTGGAGCTGAGAAGCGGAGGAGCAGAGGAGCGAAGGTAATGTTTCTTCTCTCAGAGGCGGGGAAGCTTGGGGGCAGAAGAACCCCTTTGACGGGCTAATGCTCACATTCTCCGGACATAGATCCCCCGGTCGTATGATTGGAGCTGCCGGACCATTGGGCACACACATGTGAATGAGTGGATGAGCTAATGTTTGTTTGGTTGTAGATGCGTTTCGGCTAATGCTATTAGCACAGCTAAGATGAGTTAAGGTGTGTGTGTGTGTGTGTTTGTTTGTTTTTGTGTCTGTGTGAGTGTGTTCGTGTGTGTATGTGTGAGAGTTTCTTTAGGTGGGGGGGGGGTACCAGGGCCCATCGCGGAGGAGCGGAGGAGCGGTGGAGCGGAGAAGCGGAGGAATGGAGGAGTGGAGGTAATGTTTCTCTTCTCAATGGCAGAGGATGGGAAGTTTGGGGGCAGTAGGACGCCGGTGCGAGCGATGCGTTTCAAGGCGTATTGCATGTGTGTATGGAGGGGGGGGGGTCTACAGGACACCG
Organism: Fistularia commersonii; assembly: GCF_037954325.1. Classification (NCBI taxonomy): domain Eukaryota; kingdom Metazoa; phylum Chordata; class Actinopteri; order Syngnathiformes; family Fistulariidae; genus Fistularia; species Fistularia commersonii. The sequence goes on from NW_028234003.1 coordinate 821,305, forward strand.
CAGACCGGCAATGGTGCACCTTCTCCGGACATCGATCCCCGAAACGTCGGCGTGGAGATCCCGGAGCAGCCGGCGTGTACATGTGAATGAATGGAGGAGCTAATGTGTGTGTGTGGGGTGGTGGTGGTGTGGAGGGGGGGCGTTTCGGCTAATGCTATCAGCACAGCTATGATTATCCCCAGAACGTTGAGAACGAGCTCCCGGAACTCCAGACATGCGTATATAAAAGAGTGGAATTAAGGTGTGTGTGAGTGTGTGTGTGTGTGTGTGTGTGTGTGTGTGTGTATGTGTGTGACAGAAATAATGTCGGGGACAGAAATTGTTATTAGCCTGCTGGCAGATGACACACCCTTAGTTTTGAAAAATGAACATCAAGTCCCAATAAGCGTTGAAAAAATTAAAACATTCTCCAAGGCTTCAGGATTGTCATTAAACTTAAAGAAATGCAAACTTCTTGTGCTGCATGACTCACCACTAAAGGAAATCAGCAATGTTCCTATCAAATCAGAAATAAAATACTTGAGCATTTTCCTATCTAAGGACCAAAAGTTAAATCAATCCAGGAACATTGAATCTAAACTGAATCAAAGTAAAGCAAAATTGAATATATGGCTCCAAAGAGATTTATCAATATTAGGCCGGATATATTTGAGTAAAATGGAATGTTTATCCAGATGTATATACCCAGTGTATTCCAATGCTGCTCCAAATCAACTCATAAAATCTATTAACCAAATAAATTTCAACTTTATCTGGAGGAACAGACCACACCATCTAAAAAAATCACATATGGGGAAAGAAACAAGTGAGGGAGGGCTGAAAGTCATAGAGTTGGACTGCCTGAATGGGACATTGAAGGTGAACTGGTTGAAATCCTGGATCAAACATCATCATTTTTTCTGGTATTGTACTCCAAACTACTTATTCAACAAAGTCGGTGGCCTAAGTCTTGTGCTTATCTCTGACTTGGATATCAACAAGATTCCTGTCCAATTTTCAGAGTTCCATAAACAAATACTATTATACTGGAAAATGATATATGTACACAATTTCTCACCACACAGTACAATAATTTGGAACAATAGATATGTACTGCGTGGCAACAAACCTCTGTTTTACAAGGAATGCTTTGAGAAAGGTATATGGTCAATAATTGACTTGATGGATGACAATGGCAGTCGTCTAGACTATGAACAGTTCTGTACTACACGCAGATTTAAGCCTCCCATATTAGAGTTGATAAAGTTACGAAACGCACTGCCTCGACAATTTGTATTCCTGACCAAAAATATAATGACGCACCAAACCGTACAACCACAGTTACCCCGACTATCACTCCAGGGAATCTCAATTCTGGACAGAAAGTGCAGCAACTCCTTTATTAGGACATGTTTCACAGGAAACTTGTTCCCTGGACGTCAAAACAAAAATAATATTTGAAATAAATTTGATAAGGAATCGATTGCCACGCTGCGAACTATGTATCTGACTCTACCCATACCCCCCAAGGCAAAAAGAGACCCACTTCTAAATTATGAATGACATCTACCCATCTCAGGAATTATTGAGGGTACGCTTTACTTTTGAAGATAATATTTGTACATTTTGTGAAGACAACATTGAAACCACTGACCATATATTTTTTCTCATTCTCATTCCATCGTCACCAGTTTCCCTCTCAAAAGATGATATCACATTTGGTTTACTTTTAAGCAACATAACAGATGAACTCTGTGTCAATGTTCTTTTAGCCCTGGCCAAATTCTTCATTCACAAAAACAGAATGCAAAAATGCTCCCCAAATTTTAATTTCTTCATAAACGATTTTGAATTATAAAAAAAAATCCTTAAAACTTATGGAAAAATCCAAAAACTAAAAAATATACAGTTACCCATGTCTGAGATTCCTTTTTTTTTGGAAAAAAAAAAAAAACAACTTAATTACATGTTATATTCCCCTTGCAATTTTTTTTTCGTTTTAATTTTTTATTTGTCTATCTATTGATTTAATTATTTCCTTTTAATTTCTTTTTTTGTCTAGCACTGTAAATTTCTCACAAACCGTTAACACTATTAACTTCTGATTCCATACAGAACAAATGTCCTTCTGTCCGTTGCTTCCTCATCCCTGGTTGTTTCATTGACATTCAGTTCTACCTTGCCATGTTTATTTGTACATTTGTATATTTGTGTGTACTATTTATGTTCAATTAAAAACAGTTTGATGTCTGAGATTCCTTGTGAACGGCCAACTTAATTACATGTTATATTCCCCTTACAATTTTTTTTTTTAGTTTTTAATTTTATTTTTCTATCTATTTATTTAATTATTTCCTTTTAATTTTCTGTTTTTGTCTAGCATTAAAAATTCTCGCAAACCGTTAACACTATTAACTTCTGATTACATGCAGAACGAATGCCCTTATGTCTCCCGTCACCCCCCCCGTCCCCCCCGCTTTTTCCGTACAGTGGCAGACACTGAGATCAAAAGCAAATGGGTGTCATTGTAATGCAGTAACAGGGTGATAACAGCCGTGTTAGAAGTGTGTAGGGGCTTATAGGAGAGCAGAAGCACGTCACGCTATTCGCCTGAGTTCAGAGGATCGGGAGTACCAGGGCCCATAGCGGAGGAGCAGAGGAGTTGAGAAGCGGAGGAGCGGAGGAGCGGAGTTATGTTTCTCTTCTCAAAGGCGGGGAAGCTTGGGGGCAGCAGGACCCCTTAGACCGGCCAATGTGAGCCTTCTCCGGACATAGATCACCCGGACTCATGACTGGAGCTCCCGTACCTCTGGGCACACACAAATGTGAATGAGCGGATGAGCTAATGTTTGTTTTGTTGTGGATACGTTTCGGCCAATGCTATTAGCACAGCTATGATGAGTTCAGGTGTGTGTGTGTGTGTGTGTGTGTGTGTGTGTGTGTGTGTGTGTGTGCGTGTGTGTGTGTGTGTGTGTGTGTGGGTGTGTGTGTGTGTCTGTGTGTGTGTGTGTGTGTCTGTGTGTGTGTGTGTGTGTGTGTGTGTGTGTGTGTGTTTGTGTGTGCGTGTGTTTATGTGTGTGTGAGAGTTTGTTTTGGTGGGTGGGGGGGGGTTCCCGCGGACTGGGAGTACCAGGACCTTAAGCGGATGAGGTGAGGAGCGGAGGAGGGCAGAAGCCCGGACCGTGATTCGCTTATGTCCAGCGGTTCGGGAGTTCCAGGGCCCAAAGCGGAGGAGCGGAGGACAGGAAAAGCCCTGTCCGCAATTCACCTAAGTCTGGCGGATCGGTAGTACCTGGTTCCGCAGCGGAGGAGCGGAGGAGCTGAGAAGCGGAGGAGCGGAGGAGCGGAGGAGCGGAGGAGATGTTTCTCTTCTCAGAGGTGGCGAGGGGGGGGGGGGGAGCAGGACCCCTTACCCTTATCCCCCGGACGTTTGAGTGGAGCTCCCGGACCTCCGGGCACACACATGCGAATGACTGGATGACAGGGAGTTCCAGGGCCTGGAGCGGATGAGCAGAGGAGAGGCGGAGGGCAGAAGACCGGCCCGGTTCGGGAGTTCCAGGGTCCAAAGCGGGGGAGGGAAAAAAAGGAGGAGGGGAGGAGAGCAGAAGACTGGCCTGGAATTAACCGAAGTCCCGCAGTTCAGGAGTACCAGGGCCCGGAGCGGAAGAGCGGATGAGCGGAGGAGCGGAGGAGCGGAGGAGCAGAGGAGGAGCGGAGGAGCGGAAGAGAGCGGAAGCCCAGCCGACAATTCGCCTGAGTCCCGCGGAAGGGGATTACCAGGGCCTGGAGCCTGAATCGCTTATGTCCTGCGGTTCCGGAGTACCAGGGCCCGGAGCGGAGGAGCGGAGGAGCGGAGGAGCGGAGGAGCGGAGGAGCGAAGGAGCGAATGAGCGGATGAGCTGAGGAGAGCGGAAGCCCGGCCGACGATTCGCCTGAGTCCCGCGGAGAGGGAGTACCAGGGCCATAAGCGTGATATAATGATGTTCAGCAATTCAGGAGTACCTGGGCCAGGTGCGGAGGAGCGGAGGAGCGGAGGGGCGGATGAGTGGAGGAGCGGAGGAGAGCGGAAACCCGGCCCACATTTCGCCTGTGTCCCGCGGATTGGGAGTACCAGGGCCTGGAGCCTGATTCGCTTATGGCAAGCAGTTTAGGAGTACCAGGGCCCTGAGCGGAGGAGTGGAGGAGCGGAAGAGCGGATGAGCGGAGGAACGGAGGTGAGCGGTTGCCCGGCCGAATATTCGCCTAAGTCCCGCGGAAAGGGAGTACCAGGGCCTGGAGCCTGATTCGCTTATGTCTAGCAGTTCAGGAGTACCAGGGCCCGGAGCGGAGGAGCGGAGGAGCGGATGAGAGGAGAAGCGGAGGAGAGCGGAAGCCCGGCCAACAATTCGCCGAAGTCCCGCGGAGAGGGAGTACCAGGGCCTGGAGCCTGATTCGCTTATGTCCAGCAGTTCAGGAGTACCAGGGCCGGAACGGAGGAGCGGAAGAGCGGAGGACCGGAGGAGCGGAGGACCGGAGGACCGGAGGACCGGAGGACCGGAGGAGAGCTGAATCCGGCCGACAATTCGCCTGAGTCCCGCGGAAAGGGAGTACCAGGGCCATAAGCGTGATTTAATGATGTCCAGCAGTTCAGGAGTACCAGGGCCGGAGCGGAGGAGCGGAGGAGCGGAGGAGCGGAGGAGAGCGGAAGCCCGGCCGAATATTTGCCTAAGTCCCGCGGAAAGGGAGGACCAGGGCCAGGAACGTGATTCGCTTATGTCTAGCAGTTCAGGAGTACCAGGGCCTGGAGTTGAGGTGCGGAGGAGTGGATGAGAGGAGAAGCAGAGGAGAGCGGAAGCCTTGCCGACAATTCGCCTGAGTCCAGCGGAAAGGGAGTACCAGGGCCTGGAGCCTGATTCGCTTATGTCTAGCAGTTCAGGAGTACCAGGGCCCGGAGCGGAGGAGCGGAGGAGCGGATGAGAGGAGAAGCGGAGGAGAGCGGAAGCCCGGCCGACAATTCGCCTAAGCCCCGCGGAGAGGGAGTACCAGGGCCTGGAGCCTGATTCGCTTATGTCCAGCAGTTCAGGAGTACCAGGGCCGGAACGGAGGAGCGGAGGAGCGGAGGAGCGGAGGAGCGGAGGAGCGGAGGAGCGGAGGACCGGAGGAGCGGAGGAGCGGATGAGCGGAGGACCGGAGGACCGGAGGACCGGAGGACCGGAGGAGAGCTGAATCCGGCCGACAATTCGCCTGAGTCCCGCGGAAAGGGAGTACCAGGGCCAGAAGCGTGATTTAATGATGTCCAGCAGTTCAGGAGTACCAGGGCCGGAGCGGAGGAGCGGAGGAGAGCGGAAGTCCGGCCGAATATTTGCCTAAGTCCCGCGGAAAGGGAGGACCAGGGCCTGGAACGTGATTCGCTTATGTCTAGCAGTTCAGGAGTACCAGGGCCTGGAGTTGAGGTGCGGAGGAGTGGATGAGAGGAGAAGCAGAGGAGAGCGGAAGCCTTGCCGACAATTCGCCTGAGTCCAGCGGAAAGGGAGTACCAGGGCCTGGAGCCTGATTCGCTTATGTCTAGCAGTTCAGGAGTACCAGGGCCCGGAGCGGAGGAGCGGAGGAGCGGAGGAGCGGAGGAGCGGAGGAGCGGAGGAGCGGAGGAGCGGAGGACCGGAGGAACGGAGGACCGGAGGAGAGCTGAATCCGGTCGACAATTCGCCTGAGTCCCGCGGAAAGGGAGTACCAGGGCCAGAAGCGTGATTTAATGATATCCAGCAGTTCAGGAGTACCAGGGCCGGAGCGGAGGAGCGGAGGAGCGGAGGATCGGAGGAGCGGAGGAGCGGAGGACCGGAGGACCGGAGGACCGGAGGACCGGAGGACCGGAGGAGAGCTGAATCCGGCCGACAATTCGCCTGAGTCCCGCGGAAAGGGAGTACCAGGGCCAGAAGCGTGATTTAATGATGTCCAGCAGTTCAGGAGTACCAGGGCCGGAGCGGAGGAGCGGAGGAGCGGAGGATCGGAGGAGCGGAGGAGCGGATGAGCGGAGGACCGGAGGACCGGAGGACCGGAGGACCGGAGGACCGGAGGAGAGCTGAATCCGGCCGACAATTCGCCTGAGTCCCGCGGAAAGGGAGTACCAGGGCCAGAAGCGTGATTTAATGATGTCCAGCAGTTCAGGAGTACCAGGGCCAGAGCGGAGGAGCGGAGGAGCGGAGGAGCGGAGGAGAGCGGAAGCCCGGCCGAATATTTGCTAAAGTCCCGCGGAAAGGGAGTACCAGGGCCAGGAACGTGCTTCGCTTATGTCTAGCAGTTCAGGAGTACCAGGGCCTGGAGCTGAGGTGCGGAGGAGTGGATGAGAGGAGAAGCGGAGGAGAGCGGAAGCCTTGCCGACAATTCGCCTGAGTCCAGCGGAAAGGGAGTACCAGGGCCTGGAGCCTGATTCGCTTATGTCTAGCAGTTCAGGAGTACCAGGGCCCGGAGCGGAGGAGCGGAGGAGCGGATGAGAGGGGAAGCGGAGGAGAGCGGAAGCCCGGCCGACAATTCGCCTAAGCCCCGCGGAGAGGGAGTACCAGGGCCAGAAGCGTGATTTAATGATATCCAGCAGTTTAGGAGTACCAGGGCCGGAGCGGAGGAGCGGAGGAGCGGAGGATCGGAGGAGCGGAGGAGCGGAGGACCGGAGGACCGGAGGACCGGAGGACCGGAGGACCGGAGGAGAGCTGAATCCGGCCGACAATTCGCCTGAGTCCCGCGGAAAGGGAGTACCAGGGCCAGAAGCGTGATTTAATGATGTCCAGCAGTTCAGGAGTACCAGGGCCGGAGCGGAGGAGCGGAGGAGCGGAGGATCGGAGGAGCGGAGGAGCGGATGAGCGGAGGACCGGAGGACCGGAGGACCGGAGGACCGGAGGAGAGCTGAATCCGGCCGACAATTCGCCTGAGTCCCGCGGAAAGGGAGTACCAGGGCCAGAAGCGTGATTTAATGATGTCCAGCAGTTCAGGAGTACCAGGGCCAGAGCGGAGGAGCGGAGGAGCGGAGGAGCGGAGGAGAGCGGAAGCCCGGCCGAATATTTGCCTAAGTCCCGCGGAAAGGGAGTACCAGGGCCAGGAACGTGCTTCGCTTATGTCTAGCAGTTCAGGAGTACCAGGGCCTGGAGCTGAGGTGCGGAGGAGTGGATGAGAGGAGAAGCGGAGGAGAGCGGAAGCCTTGCCGACAATTCGCCTGAGTCCAGCGGAAAGGGAGTACCAGGGCCTGGAGCCTGATTCGCTTATGTCTAGCAGTTCAGGAGTACCAGGGCCCGGAGCGGAGGAGCGGAGGAGCGGATGAGAGGGGAAGCGGAGGAGAGCGGAAGCCCGGCCGACAATTCGCCTAAGCCCCGCGGAGAGGGAGTACCAGGGCCAGAAGCGTGATTTAATGATGTTCAGCAGTTCAGGAGTACCAGGGCCGGAGCGGAGGAGCGGGGAAGCCCGGCCGACAATTCGCCTGAGTCCAGCGGAAAGGGAGCACCAGGGCCTGGAGCCTGATTCGCTCATGTCTAGCAGTTCAGGAGTACCAGGGCCCGGAGCGGAGGAGCGGAGGAGCGGATGAGCAGAAGAACGTTTAAGCAGTGGAGCGGAGGAGCGGAGGAGTGGATGAGAGGAGAAGCGGAGGAGAGCGGAAGCCCTTCCGACAATTCGCCTGAGTCCAGCGGAAAGGGAGTACCAGGGCCTGGAGCCTGATTCGCTCATGTCTAGCAGTTCAGGAGTACCAGGGCCCGGAGCGGAGGAACGGAGGAGCGGAGGAAACTGAGGAGCGGATGAGCGGATGAGCTGAGGAGAGCGGAAGCCCGGCCGGCAATTCACCTGAGTCCTGCGGAGAGGGAGTACCAGGGCCAGAAGCGTGATTTAATGATGTCCAGCAGTTCAGGAGTACCAGGGCCAGAGCGGAGGAGCGGAGGAGCGGAGGAGCGGAGGAGCGGAGGAGAGCGGAAGCCCGGCCGAATATTTGCCTAAGTCCCGCGGAAAGGGAGTACCAGGGCCAGGAACGTGCTTCGCTTATGTCTAGCAGTTCAGGAGTACCAGGGCCTGGAGCTGAGGTGCGGAGGAGTGGATGAGAGGAGAAGCGGAGGAGAGCGGAAGCCTTGCCGACAATTCGCCTGAGTCCAGCGGAAAGGGAGTACCAGGGCCTGGAGCCTGATTCGCTTATGTCTAGCAGTTCAGGAGTACCAGGGCCCGGAGCGGAGGAGCGGAGGAGCGGATGAGAGGGGAAGCGGAGGAGAGCGGAAGCCCGGCCGACAATTCGCCTAAGCCCCGCGGAGAGGGAGTACCAGGGCCAGAAGCGTGATTTAATGATGTTCAGCAGTTCAGGAGTACCAGGGCCGGAGCGGATGAGCGGAGGAACGGAGGTGAGCGGTTGCCCGGCCGAATATTCGCCCAAGTCCAGCGGAGAGGGAGTACCAGGGCCAGGTACGTGATTCGCTTATGTCTAGCAGTTCAGGAGTACCAGGGCCCGGAGCGGAGGTGCGGAGGAGTGGATGAGAGGAGAAGCGGAGGAGAGCGGAAGCCCGGCTGACAATTCGCCTGAGTCCAGCGGAAAGGGAGTACCAGGGCCTGGAGCCTGATTCGCTCATGTCTCGCAGTTCAGGAGTACCAGGGCCCGGAGCGGAGGAACGGAGGAGCGGAGGTGCGGAGGAGCGGATGAGCGGATGAGCTGAGGAGAGCGGAAGCCCGGCCGGCAATTCACCTGAGTCCCGCGGAGAGGGAGTACCAGGGCCAGAAGCGTGATTTAATGATGTTCAGCAATTCAGGAGTACCAGGGCAAGGTGCGGAGGAGCGGAGGAGCGGAGGGGCGGATGAGTGGAGGATTGGAGGAGCGGAGGAGAGCGGAAACCCGGCCCATATTTCGCCTAAGTCCTGTGGAGAGGGAGTACCAGGGCCTGGAGCCTGATTCGCATATGTCCAGCAGTTCAGGAGTACCAGGGCCGGAGCGGATGAGCGGAGGAACGGAGGTGAGCGGTTGCCCGGCCGAATATTCGCCCAAGTCCCGCGGAGAGGGAGTACCACGGCCTGGAGCCTGATTCGCTTATGGCAAGCAGTTCAGGAGTACCAGGGCCCAGAGCGGAGGAGCGGAGGAGCGGAGGAGCGGAGGAGCGGAGGAGCGGAGGTGAGCGGAAGCCCGGCCGAATATTCGCCGAAGTCCCGTGGAAAGGGAATACCAGGGCCTGGAGCTTGATTCGCTTATGTCTAGCAGTTCAGGAGTACCAGGGCCTGGAGCGGAGGTGCGGAGGAGTGGATGAGAGGAGAAGCGGAGGAGAGCGGAAGCCCGCCCGACAATTCGCCTGTGTCCAGCGGAAAGGGAGTACCAGGGCCTGGAGCCTGATTCGCTTATGTCTAGCAGTTCAGGAGTACCAGGGCCCGGAGCGGAGGAGCGGAGGAGCGGATGAGCAGAAGAACGTTTAAGCGGTGGAGCGGAGGAGCGGATGAGCGGAGGAGAGCGGAATCCGGCCGACAATTTGCCTGAGTCCCGCGGAAAGGGAGTACCAGGGCCTGGAGCCTGAATCTCTTATGTCCTGCGGTTCAGGAGCACCAGGGCCCGGAGCGGAGGAGCGGATGAGCGGAGGAGCGGATGAGCGGAGGAGCGGAAGTGAGCGGAAGCCTTGCCGACAATTCGCCTGAGTCCAGCGGAAAGGGAGTACCAGGGCCTGGAGCCTGATTCGCTTATGTCTAGCAGTTCAGGAGTACCAGGGCCGGTACCGGAGGTGCGGAGGAGCGGATGAGAGGAGAAGCGGAGGAGAGCTGAAGCCTGGGCGACAATTCGCCTAAGTCCCGCGGAGAGGGAAACCAGGGCCTGGAGCCTGATTCGCTTATGTCTAGCAGTTCAGGAGTACTAGGGCCCGGATCGGAGGATCGGAGGAGCGGATGAGCAGAAGAACGTTTAAGCGGTGGAGCGGAGGAGCGGATGAGCGGAGGAGCGGAGGAGCGGAGGAGCGCAGGAGCGGAGTAGCGGAGTAGCGGAGGTGAGCGGAAGCCCGGCCGAATATTCGCCGAAGTCCCGTGGAAAGGGAGTACCAGGACCTGGAATCTGATTCGCTTATGTCTAGCAGTTCAGGAGTTCCAGGGCCAGAAGCGGAGGAGCGGAGGAGCGGATGAGAGGAGAAGCGGTGGAGAGCGGAAGTCCGGCCGACAATTTGCCTAAGTCCCGCGGATTGGTAGTACCAGGGCCCGGAGCGGGGCAGCGGAGGAGCAGATGAGCAGAAGAGTGGAGGAGCGGAGGAGCGGAGGAGCGGAGGAGCGGAGGAGCGGAGGAGCGGAGGAGCGGAGGAGCGGAGGAGCGGAGGAGCGGAGGTGAGCGGAAGCCCGGTCGACAATTCGCCTAAGTCCCGCGGAGAGGGAGTACCAGGGCCAGGAACGTGACTCGCTTATGTCTATCAGTTCAGGAGTACCAGGGCCTTGAGCGGAGGTGCGGAGGAGTGGATGAGAGGAGAAGCGGAGGAGAGCGGAAGCCCGCCCGACAATTCGCCTGTGTCCAGCGGAAAGGGAGTACCAGGGCCTGGAGCCTGATTCGCTTATGTCTAGCAGTTCAGGAGTACCAGGGCCCGGAGCGGAGGAGCGGAGGAGCGGATGAGCAGAAGAACGTTTAAGCGGTGGAGCGGAGGAGCGGATGAGCGGAGGAGAGCGGAATCCGGCCGACAATTTGCCTGAGTCCCGCGGAAAGGGAGTACCAGGGCCTGGAGCCTGAATCTCTTATGTCCTGCGGTTCAGGAGCACCAGGGCCCGGAGCGGAGGAGCGGATGAGCGGAGGAGCGGATGAGCGGAGGAGCGGAAGTGAGCGGAAGCCTTGCCGACAATTCGCCTGAGTCCAGCGGAAAGGGAGTACCAGGGCCTGGAGCCTGATTCGCTTATGTCTAGCAGTTCAGGAGTACCAGGGCCGGTACCGGAGGTGCGGAGGAGCGGATGAGAGGAGAAGCGGAGGAGAGCTGAAGCCCGGCCGACAATTCGCCTAAGTCCCGCGGAGAGGGAAACCAGGGCCTGGAGCCTGATTCGCTTATGTCTAGCAGTTCAGGAGTACTAGGGCCCGGATCGGAGGATCGGAGGAGCGGATGAGCAGAAGAACGTTTAAGCGGTGGAGCGGAGGAGCGGATGAGCGGAGGAGCGGAGGAGCGGAGGAGCGCAGGAGCGGAGTAGCGGAGTAGCGGAGGTGAGCGGAAGCCCGGCCGAATATTCGCCGAAGTCCCGTGGAAAGGGAGTACCAGGACCTGGAATCTGATTCGCTTATGTCTAGCAGTTCAGGAGTTCCAGAGCCAGAAGCGGAGGAGCGGAGGAGCGGATTAGAGGAGAAGCGGTGGAGAGCGGAAGTCCGGCCGACAATTTGCCTAAGTCCCGCGGATTGGTAGTACCAGGGCCCGGAGCGGGGCAGCGGAGGAGCAGATGAGCAGAAGAGCGGAGGAGCGGAGGAGCGGAGGAGCGTAGGAGCGGAGGAGCGGAGGAGCGGAGGAGCGGAGGAGCGGAGGTGAGCGGAAGCCCGGTCGACAATTCGCCTAAGTCCCGCGGAGAGGGAGTACCAGGGCCAGGAACGTGACTCGCTTATGTCTATCAGTTCAGGAGTACCAGGGCCTTGAGCGGAGGTGCGGAGGAGTGGATGAGAGGAGAAGCGGAGGAGAGCGGAAGCCCGGCCGACAATTCGCCTGAGTCCAGCGGTAAGGGAGTACCAGGGCCTGGAGCATGATTCGCTTACGTCTAGCAGTTCAGGAGTACAAGGGCCCGGAGCGGAGGAGCGGAGGAACGGATGAGCAGAAGAACGTTTAAGCGGTGGAGCGGAGGAGCGGATGAGCGGAGGAGAGCGGAATCCGGCCGACAATTCGCCCTTAGTCCCGCGGAAAGGGAGTACCATGACCTGGAGCCTGAATCTCATGTCCTGCGGTTCCGGAGTACCAGGGCCCGGAGCGGAGGAGCGGATGGGCGGAGGAGCGGAGGTGAGCGGAAGCCCGGCCGAATATTCGCCTAAGTCCCGCAGAAAGGGAGTACCAGGGCCTGGAGCCTGATTCGCTTATGTCTAGCAGTTCAGGAGTACCAGGGCCCGGAGCGGAGGAGCGGAGGAGCGGAGGAGCGGATGAGAGGAGAAGCGGAGGAGAGCGGAAGCACGGCCAACAATTCGCCTAAGTCCCGCGGAGAGGGAGTACCAAGGCCTGGAGCCTGATTCGCTTATGTCTAGCAGTTCAGGAGTACCAGGGCCGGAGCGGAGGAGCGGAGGAGCGGAGGAGCGGAGGAGAGTGGAAGCCCGGCCGGCAATTCGCCTGTGTCTCGCGGAGAGGGAGTACCAGGTTCTGGAGCCTGAATCGCCTATGTCCAGCAGTTCAGGAGTACCAGGGCCGGAGCGGAGGAGCGGAGGAGCCGAGGAGCGGAGGAGAGTGGAAGCCCGTCCGACAATTCGCCTGAGTCCCGCGGAAGGGGAGTACAAGGGTCTGGAGCCTGAATCGCCTATGTCCAGCAGTTCAGGAGTACCAGGGCCGGAGCGGAGGAGCGGAGGAGCCGAGGAGCGGAGGAGAGTGGAAGCCCGGCCGGCAATTCGCCTGTGTCTCGCGGAGAGGGAGTACCAGGTTCTGGAGCCTGAATCGCCTATGTCCAGCAGTTCAGGAGTACCAGGGCAAGGAGCGGAGGAGCGGAGGAGCGGAGAAGCGGAGGAGAGCGGAAGCCCGTCCGACAATTCGCCTGAGTCCCGCGGAAGGGGAGTACAAGGGTCTGGAGCCTGAATCGCTTATGTCCAGCAGTTCAGGAGTACCAGGGCCAGGAGCGGAGGAGCAGTGGAGCTGAGAAGCGGAGGAGCGGAGGAGCGGAGTAGCAGAGGCAGGGCAGATGCCCGGCCTTGATTCGCTTATGTCCAGCGGTTCGGGAATCCCCCGAACGTATGATTGGAGCTCCCGGACCATTGGGCACACACATGTGAATGAGTGGATGAGCTAATGTTTGTTTGGTTGTGGATGCATTTCAGCTAATGCTATTAGCACAGCTATGATGAGTTAAGGTGTGTGTGTGTGTGTGTGTGTGTGTGTGTGTGTGTGTCTGTTTGTTTGTTTTTGTGTCTGTGTGAGGGTGTTCGTGTGTGTGTGTGTGAGAGTTTGTTTAGGTGGGGGGGGGGTACCAAGGCCCATCGCGGAAGAGCTGTGGAGCGGAGAAGCGGAGGAATGGAGGAGCGGAGGTAATTTCTCTCTTCTCAAAGGCAGAGGATGGGAAGTTTGGGGGCAGTAGGACGCCTTAGACCAGCCACTGTGAGCCTTCTCCAGATATAGATCCCCCGGACGTATGATTGGAGCTCCCGGACCATTGGGCACACACATGTGAATGAGTGGATGAGCTAATGTTTGTTTGGTAGTGGATGCGTTTCGGCTAATGCTATTAGCACAGGTATGATGAGTTAAGGTGTGTTTGTGTATGTGTGTGTGTGTGTGTGTGTTTTTGTGTGTGAGTGAGTGTGTTTAGGTGGGGGGGGGTACCAGGGCCCATAGCCGAGGAGCGGTGGAGCTGAGAAGCGGAGGAGCGGAGTAGCGGAGGTATTGTTTCTCCTCTCAGAGGCGGGGAATCTTGGGAGCTATTAGCACAGCTATGATGACTTAAGGTGTGTGTGTGTTTGTGTGTTTGTGTGTTCTTGTGTGTGTGTGTGTGTGTGTTTTTGTGTGTGCGTTTGTGTATATGTGTGTGACAGTTTGTTTAGGTGGGGGGGGGGGGGGCGGGGGGGGGGTAGCTTGGCCTGGAGCGGATGAGCTGTGGAGCGGATGGAGGGCAGAAGCACGTCCCATAATTCTCCTGAGTCCGGCGGATCGGGAGTACCAGGGCCCATAGCGGAGGAGCGGTGGAGCGGAGAAGCGAACCATTGGGCACACACATGTGAATGAGTGGATGAGCTAATGTTTGTTTGGTTGTGGATGCATTTCGGCTAATGCTATTAGCACAACTATGATGACTTAATGTGTGTATGTGTGTCAGTGTGTGTGTGTGTGTGAGTGTCTTTGTGTATGTGTGTGATAGTTTGTTTTGGTGGGGGGGAGTACCAGGGCACACACATGTGAATGAGTGGATGAGCTAATGTTTGTTTGGTTGTGGATGCGTTTCGGCTAAAGCTATTAGCACAGCTATGATGAGTTAAGGTGTGTGTGTATGTGTGTGTGTGTGTGTTTGAGTGTTTTTGTGTGTGTGTGAGTGATTTTTTGTGAGAGTTTGTTTTGGTAGGGGGGGGAGGGAGTACCAGGGCCCATAGCGGAGGAGCGGTGGAGCTGAGAAGCGGAGGAGCGGAGTAGCGGAGGTATTGTTTCTCTTCTCAGAGGCGGGGAAGCTTGGGAGCTATTAGCACAGGTATGATGACTTAAGGTGTGTGTGTGTGTGTGTGTTTGTGTGTTTGTGTGTTTGTGTGTTTGTGTGTTTGTGTGTTTGTGTGTTTGTGTGTTCTTGTGTGTGTGTGTGTGTGTGTGTGTGTGTGTGTGTGTGTTTGTGTGTGCGATTGTGTATATGTGTGTGACAGTTTGTTTAGGTGGGGGGGGGGGGGGGCGCGGACAGGGGGTAGCTGGGCCTGGAGCGGATGAGCTGTGGAGCGGATGGAGGGCAGAAGCACGTCCCATTCAGCCGCCGGCAACCATAAAAACCTATCTTTAACTTAAAAACAAACAAAAATGTGCAATATCTCATTTCTGTGCAATATTCAGAAACTGTGCAATATTTCATTTCATAACAGCTACATTGTGCAATATTTCATCTCATCTCATAACAGCTACACTATAATGTTCCCTTCTATCATACTATTGTGCACTCCTTACCTCACTTGTTACTAAGACACTTATAGTTTTATCACTGCTTACTAAGACACTTTATAGTTTCACTGAAACACTTTATAGTTTATAGTTTATTTTTATTTATAATTCTGCCTTTCTTTTATTATTTATTACTGTTATATTTTCTGTAACTCTGGCACTGCAATTTCCTTCGGGATTATAAAAGTTGTTCTGATTCTTATTCTTAATTCTCCTGAGTCCGGCGGATCGGGAGTACCAGGGCCCATAGTGGAGGAGCGGTGGAGCGGAGAAGCGGACCATTGAGCACACACATGTGAATGAATGGATGAGCTAATGTTTCTTTGGTTGTGGATGCGTTTCGGCTAATGCTATTAGCACAGCTATGATGACTTAATGTGTGTATGTGTGTCAGTGTGTGTGTGTGTGTGAGTGTCTTTGTGTATGTGTGTGATAGTTTGTTTTGGTGGGGGGGGGGGGGGTCGCGGACACAGAGTACCAGGGCACACACATGTGAATGAGTGGATGAGCTAATGTTTGTTTGGTTGTGGATGCGTTTCGGCTAAAGCTATTAGCACAGCTATGAAGACTTAAGGTATGTGTACGTGATTATGTGTGTGTCTGTGTGTGTGTGAGTGTCTTTGTGTGTGTGTGTGTGTGTGTGTGAGAGGCTCTTTTGGTGGGGGGGAGGGGGGGGTCGCGGACAGGGAGTACCATAGGGCACACACATGTGAATGAGTGGATGAGCTAATGTTTGTTTGGTTGTGGATGCGTTTCGGCTAATGCTATTAGCACAGCTATGATGAGTTAAGGTGTGTGTGTATGTGTGTGTGTGTGTGTGTGTTTGTGTGTTTTTGTGTGTGTGTGAGTGATTTTGTGTGAGAGTTTGTTTAGGTGGGGGGGGGGAGTACCAGGGCCCATAGCGGATTAGCTGAGGAGCGGAGGAGGGCAGATGCCCGACCTTGATTCGCTTATGTCCAGCGGTTCGGGAATTCCAGGGCCCAAAGCGGAGGAGCAGTGGAGCTGAGAAGCGGAGGAGCGGAGGAGCGGAGTAGCAGAGGCATAGTTTCTCCTCTCAGAGGCGGGGAAGCTTGGGGGCATCAGAACCCCTTGGACGGGCTAATGTGAGCATTCTCCGGACATAGATCCCCCGAACGTATGATTGGAGCTCCCGGACCATTGGGCACACACATGTGAATGAGTGGATGAGCTAATGTTTGTTTGGTTGTGGATGCATTTCGGCTAATGCTATTAGCACAGCTATGATGAGTTAAGGTGTGTGTGTGTGTGTGTGTGTGTGTGTGTGTGTGTGTGTGTGTGTGTCTGTTTGTTTGTTTTTGTGTCTGTGTGAGGGTGTTCGTGTGTGTGTGTGTGAGAGTTTGTTTAGGTGGGGGGGGGTACCAAGGCCCATCGCGGAAGAGCTGTGGAGCGGAGAAGCGGAGGAATGGAGGAGCGGAGGTAATTTCTCTCTTCTCAAAGGCAGAGGATGGGAAGTTTGGGGGCAGTAGGACGCCTTAGACCAGCCACTGTGAGCCTTCTCCAGATATAGATCCCCCGGACGTATGATTGGAGCTCCCGGACCATTGGGCACACACATGTGAATGAGTGGATGAGCTAATGTTTGTTTGGTAGTGGATGCGTTTCAGCTAATGCTATTAGCACAGGTATGATGAGTTAAGGTGTGTTTGTGTATGTGTGTGTGTGTGTGTGTTTTTGTGTGTGAGTGAGTGTGTTTAGGTGGGGGGGGGGTACCAGGGCCCATAGCCGAGGAGCGGTGGAGCTGAGAAGCGGAGGAGCGGAGTAGCGGAGGTATTGTTTCTCCTCTCAGAGGCGGGGAAGTTTGGGAGCTATTAGCACAGGTATGATGACTTAAGGTGTGTGTGTGTGTGTGTGTTTGTGTGTTTGTGTGTTCTTGTGTGTGTGTGTGTGTGTGTTTTTGTGTGTGCGTTTGTGTATATGTGTGTGACAGTTTGTTTAGGTGGGGGGGGGGGCGCGGACAGGGGGTAGCTGGGCCTGGAGCGGATGAGCTGTGGAGCGGATGGAGGGCAGAAGCACGTCCCATAATTCTCCTGAGTCCGGCGGATCGGGAGTACCAGGGCCCATAGCGGAGGAGCGGTGGAGCGGAGAAGCGAACCATTGGGCACACACATGTAAATGAGTGGATGAGCTAATGTTTGTTTGGTTGTGGATGCATTTCGGCTAATGCTATTAGCACAACTATGATGACTTAATGTGTGTATGTGTGTCAGTGTGTGTGTGTGTGTGAGTGTCTTTGTGTATGTGTGTGATAGTTTGTTTTGGTGGAGGGGAGTACCAGGGCACACACATGTGAATGAGTGGATGAGCTAATGTTTGTTTGGTTGTGGATGCGTTTCGGCTAAAGCTATTAGCACAGCTATGATGAGTTAAGGTGTGTGTGTATGTGTGTGTGTGTGTGTTTGTGTGTTTTTGTGTGTGTGTGAGTGATTTTTTGTGAGAGTTTGTTTTGGTAGGGGGGGGGGGGAGTACCAGGGCCCATAGCGGGGGAGCGGTGGAGCTGAGAAGCGGAGGAGCGGAGTAGCGGAGGTATTGTTTCTCTTCTCAGAGGCGGGGAAGCTTGGGAGCTATTAGCACAGGTATGATGACTTAAGGTGTGTGTGTGTGTGTGTGTTTGTGTGTTTGTGTGTTTGTGTGTTTGTGTGTTTGTGTGTTTGTGTGTTTGTGTGTTTGTGTGTTCTTGTGTGTGTGTGTGTGTGTGTGTGTGTGTGTGTGTGTGTGTTTGTGTGTGCGATTGTGTATATGTGTGTGACAGTTTGTTTAGGTGGGGGGGGGGGGCGCGGACAGGGGGTAGCTGGGCCTGGAGCGGATGAGCTGTGGAGCGGATGAAGGGCAGAAGCACGTCCCATTCAGCCGCCGGCAACCATAAAAACCTATCTTTAACTTAAAAACAAACAAAAATGTGCAATATCTCATTTCTGTGCAATATTCAGAAACTGTGCAATATTTCATTTCATAACAGCTACATTGTGCAATATTTCATCTCATCTCATAACAGCTACACTATAATGTTCCCTTCTATCATACTATTGTGCACTCCTTACCTCACTTGTTACTAAGACACTTATAGTTTTATCACTGCTTACTAAGACACTTTATAGTTTCACTGAAACACTTTATAGTTTATAGTTTATTTTTATTTATAATTCTGCCTTTCTTTTATTATTTATTACTGTTATATTTTCTGTAACTCTGGCACTGCAATTTCCTTCGGGATTATAAAAGTTGTTCTGATTCTTATTCTTAATTCTCCTGAGTCCGGCGGATCGGGAGTACCAGGGCCCATAGTGGAGGAGCGGTGGAGCGGAGAAGCGGACCATTGAGCACACACATGTGAATGAATGGATGAGCTAATGTTTCTTTGGTTGTGGATGCGTTTCGGCTAATGCTATTAGCACAGCTATGATGACTTAATGTGTGTATGTGTGTCAGTGTGTGTGTGTGTGTGAGTGTCTTTGTGTATGTGTGTGATAGTTTGTTTTGGTGGGGGGGGGGGGGGTCGCGGACACAGAGTACCAGGGCACACACATGTGAATGAGTGGATGAGCTAATGTTTGTTTGGTTGTGGATGCGTTTCGGCTAAAGCTATTAGCACAGCTATGAAGACTTAAGGTATGTGTACGTGATTATGTGTGTGTCTGTGTGTGTGTGAGTGTCTTTGTGTGTGTGTGTGTGTGTGTGTGAGAGGCTCTTTTGGTGGGGGGGAGGGGGGGGTCGCGGACAGGGAGTACCATAGGGCACACACATGTGAATGAGTGGATGAGCTAATGTTTGTTTGGTTGTGGATGCGTTTCGGCTAATGCTATTAGCACAGCTATGATGAGTTAAGGTGTGTGTGTATGTGTGTGTGTGTGTGTGTGTGTTGTGTGTTTTTGTGTGTGTGTGAGTGATTTTGTGTGAGAGTTTGTTTAGGTGGGGGGGGGAGTACCAGGGCCCATAGCGGATTAGCTGAGGAGCGGAGGAGGGCAGATGCCCGACCTTGATTCGCTTATGTCCAGCGGTTCGGGAATTCCAGGGCCCAAAGCGGAGGAGCAGTGGAGCTGAGAAGCGGAGGAGCGGAGGAGCGGAGTAGCAGAGGCATAGTTTCTCCTCTCAGAGGCGGGGAAGCTTGGGGGCATCAGAACCCCTTGGACGGGCTAATGTGAGCATTCTCCGGACATAGATCCCCCGAACGTATGATTGGAGCTCCCGGACCATTGGGCACACACATGTGAATGAGTGGATGAGCTAATGTTTGTTTGGTTGTGGATGCATTTCGGCTAATGCTATTAGCACAGCTATGATGAGTTAAGGTGTGTGTGTGTGTGTGTGTGTGTGTGTGTGTGTGTGTGTGTGTGTGTCTGTTTGTTTGTTTTTGTGTCTGTGTGAGGGTGTTCGTGTGTGTGTGTGTGAGAGTTTGTTTAGGTGGGGGGGGGTACCAAGGCCCATCGCGGAAGAGCTGTGGAGCGGAGAAGCGGAGGAATGGAGGAGCGGAGGTAATTTCTCTCTTCTCAAAGGCAGAGGATGGGAAGTTTGGGGGCAGTAGGACGCCTTAGACCAGCCACTGTGAGCCTTCTCCAGATATAGATCCCCCGGACGTATGATTGGAGCTCCCGGACCATTGGGCACACACATGTGAATGAGTGGATGAGCTAATGTTTGTTTGGTAGTGGATGCGTTTCAGCTAATGCTATTAGCACAGGTATGATGAGTTAAGGTGTGTTTGTGTATGTGTGTGTGTGTGTGTGTTTTTGTGTGTGAGTGAGTGTGTTTAGGTGGGGGGGGGGTACCAGGGCCCATAGCCGAGGAGCGGTGGAGCTGAGAAGCGGAGGAGCGGAGTAGCGGAGGTATTGTTTCTCCTCTCAGAGGCGGGGAAGTTTGGGAGCTATTAGCACAGGTATGATGACTTAAGGTGTGTGTGTGTGTGTGTGTTTGTGTGTTTGTGTGTTCTTGTGTGTGTGTGTGTGTGTGTTTTTGTGTGTGCGTTTGTGTATATGTGTGTGACAGTTTGTTTAGGTGGGGGGGGGGGGCGCGGACAGGGGGTAGCTGGGCCTGGAGCGGATGAGCTGTGGAGCGGATGGAGGGCAGAAGCACGTCCCATAATTCTCCTGAGTCCGGCGGATCGGGAGTACCAGGGCCCATAGCGGAGGAGCGGTGGAGCGGAGAAGCGAACCATTGGGCACACACATGTAAATGAGTGGATGAGCTAATGTTTGTTTGGTTGTGGATGCATTTCGGCTAATGCTATTAGCACAACTATGATGACTTAATGTGTGTATGTGTGTCAGTGTGTGTGTGTGTGTGAGTGTCTTTGTGTATGTGTGTGATAGTTTGTTTTGGTGGAGGGGAGTACCAGGGCACACACATGTGAATGAGTGGATGAGCTAATGTTTGTTTGGTTGTGGATGCGTTTCGGCTAAAGCTATTAGCACAGCTATGATGAGTTAAGGTGTGTGTGTATGTGTGTGTGTGTGTGTTTGTGTGTTTTTGTGTGTGTGTGAGTGATTTTTTGTGAGAGTTTGTTTTGGTAGGGGGGGGGGGGGAGTACCAGGGCCCATAGCGGGGGAGCGGTGGAGCTGAGAAGCGGAGGAGCGGAGTAGCGGAGGTATTGTTTCTCTTCTCAGAGGCGGGGAAGCTTGGGAGCTATTAGCACAGGTATGATGACTTAAGGTGTGTGTGTGTGTGTGTGTTTGTGTGTTTGTGTGTTTGTGTGTTTGTGTGTTTGTGTGTTTGTGTGTTTGTGTGTTTGTGTGTTCTTGTGTGTGTGTGTGTGTGTGTGTGTGTGTGTGTGTGTGTGTGTGTTTGTGTGTGCGATTGTGTATATGTGTGTGACAGTTTGTTTAGGTGGGGGGGGGGGCGCGGACAGGGGGTAGCTGGGCCTGGAGCGGATGAGCTGTGGAGCGGATGAAGGGCAGAAGCACGTCCCATTCAGCCGCCGGCAACCATAAAAACCTATCTTTAACTTAAAAACAAACAAAAATGTGCAATATCTCATTTCTGTGCAATATTCAGAAACTGTGCAATATTTCATTTCATAACAGCTACATTGTGCAATATTTCATCTCATCTCATAACAGCTACACTATAATGTTCCCTTCTATCATACTATTGTGCACTCCTTACCTCACTTGTTACTAAGACACTTATAGTTTTATCACTGCTTACTAAGACACTTTATAGTTTCACTGAAACACTTTATAGTTTATAGTTTATTTTTATTTATAATTCTGCCTTTCTTTTATTATTTATTACTGTTATATTTTCTGTAACTCTGGCACTGCAATTTCCTTTGGGATTATAAAAGTTGTTCTGATTCTTATTCTTAATTCTCCTGAGTCCGGCGGATCGGGAGTACCAGGGCCCATAGTGGAGGAGCGGTGGAGCGGAGAAGCGGACCATTGAGCACACACATGTGAATGAATGGATGAGCTAATGTTTCTTTGGTTGTGGATGCGTTTCGGCTAATGCTATTAGCACAGCTATGATGACTTAATGTGTGTATGTGTGTCAGTGTGTGTGTGTGTGTGAGTGTCTTTGTGTATGTGTGTGATAGTTTGTTTTGGTGGGGGGGGGGGGGGGGTCGCGGACACAGAGTACCAGGGCACACACATGTGAATGAGTGGATGAGCTAATGTTTGTTTGGTTGTGGATGCGTTTCGGCTAAAGCTATTAGCACAGCTATGAAGACTTAAGGTATGTGTATGTGATTATGTGTGTGTCTGTGTGTGTGTGAGTGTCTTTGTGTGTGTGTGTGTGTGTGTGAGAGGCTCTTTTGGTGGGGGGGGGTCGTGGACAGGGAGTACCATTGGGCACACACATGTGAATGAGTGGTTTAGCTAATGTTTGTTTGGTTGTGAATGCGTTTCGGCTAATGCTATTAGCACAGCTATGAGTTAAGGTGTGTGTGTATGTGTGTGTGTGTGTGTGTGTGTTTGTGTGTTTTTGTGTGTGTGTGAGGGATTTTGTGTGAGAGTTTGTTTAGGTGGGGGGGGGGGGGGGGGAGTACCAGGGCCCATCGCGGAGGAGCGGTGGAGCTGAGAAGCGGAGGAGCAGAGGAGCGAAGGTAATGTTTCTTCTCTCAGAGGCGGGGAAGCTTGGGGGCAGAAGAACCCCTTAGACGGGCTAATGTGAGCATTCTCTGGACATAGATCCCCCGGTCGTATGATTGGAGCTGCCGGACCATTGGGCACACACATGTGAATGAGTGGATGAGCTAATGTTTGTTTGGTTGTGGATGCGTTTCGGCTAATGCTATTAGCACAGCTATGAGGAGTTAAGGTGTGTGTGTGTGTGTGTGTGTGTGTGTGTGTGTGTTTGTTTGTTTTTGTGTCTGTGTGAGTGTGTTCGTGTGTGTATGTGTGAGAGTTTGTTTAGGTGGGGGGGGGGGTACCAGGGCCCATCGCGGAACTCCAGACATGCGTATATAAAAGAGTGGAATTAAGGTGTGTGTGAGTGTGTGTGTGTGTGTGTGTGTGTGTGTGTCTATGTGTCTGTGTGTGTGTGTGTGTGTGTGTGTGTGTGTGTGTATGTGTGGGACAGAAATAATGTCGGGGACAGAAATTGTTATTAGCCTGCTGGCAGATGACACAACCTTAGTTTTGAAAAATGAACATCAAGTCCCAATAAGCGTTGAAAAAATTAAAACATTCTCCAAGGCTTCAGGATTGTCATTAAACTTAAAGAAATGCAAACATCTTGCGCTGCATGACTCACCACTAAAGGAAATCAGCAATGTTCCTATCAAATCAGAAATAAAATACTTGAGCATTTTCCTATCTAAGGACCAAAAGTTAAATCAGTCCAGGAACATTGAATCTAAACTGAATCAAAGTAAAGCTAAATTGAATATATGGCTCCAAAGAGATTTATCAATATTAGGCCGGATATATTTGAGTAAAATGGAATGTTTATCCAGATGTATATACCCAGTGTATTCCAATGCTGCTCCAAATCAACTCATAAAATCTATTAACCAAATAAATTTCAACTTTATCTGGAGGAACAGACCACACCATCTAAAAAAATCACATATGGGGAAAGAAACAAGTGAAGGAGGGCTGAAAGTGATAGAGTTGGACTGCCTGAATGGGACATTGAAGGTGAACTGGTTGAAATCCTGGATCAAACATCATCATTCTTTCTGGTATTGTACTCCAAACTACTTATTCAACATAGTCGGCAGCCTAAGTCTTCTACTTATCTCTGACTTGGATATCAACAAGATTCCTGTCCAATTTTCAGAGTTCCATAAACAAATACTATTATACTGGAAAATGATATATGTACACAATTTCTCACCACACAGTACAATAATTTGGAACAATAGATATGTACTGCGTGGCAACAAACCTCTGTTTTACAAGGAATGCTTTGAGAAAGGTATATGGTCAATAATTGACTTGATGGATGACAATGGCAGTCGTCTAGACTATGAACAGTTCTGTACTACACAGATTTAAGCCTCCCATATTAGAGTTGATAAAGTCACGAAACGCACTGCCTCGACAATTTGTATTCCTGACCAAAAATATAATGACGCACCGAACCGTACAACCACAGTTACCCCGACTATCACTCCAGGGAATCTCAATTCTGGACAGAAAGTGCAGCAACTCCTTTATTAGGACATGTTTCACAGGAAACTTGTTCCCTGGACGTCAAAACAAAAATAATATTTGAAATAAATTTGATAAGGAATCGACTGCCACGCTGCAAACTATGTGTCTGACTCTACCCATACCCCCCAAGGCAAGAAGAGACCCACTTCTAAATTATGAATGACATCTACCCATCTAAGGAATTATTGCGGGTACGCTTTACTTTTGAAGATAATATTTGTACATTTTGTGAAGACAACATTGAAACCACTGACCATATATTTTTTCTCATTCTCATTCCATCGTCACCAGTTTCCCTCTCAAAAGATGATATCACATTTGGTTTCCTTATAAGCAACATAACAGATGAACTCTGTGTCAATGTTCTTTTAGGCCTGGCCAAGTTCTTCATTCACAAAAACAGAATGCAAAAATGCTCCCCAAATTTTAATTTCTTCATAAACGATTTTGAATTATAAAAAAAAATCCGTAAAACTTATGGAAAAATCCAAAAACTAAAAAATATACAGTTACCCATGTCTGAGATTCCTTTTTTTGGAAAAAAAAGAAAAACAACTTAATTACATGTTATATTCCCCTTGCAATTTTTTTTTCGTTTTAATTTTTTATTTGTCTATCTATTGATTTAATTATTTCCTTTTAATTTCTTTTTTTGTCTAGCACTGTAAATTTCTCACAAACCGTTAACACTATTAACTTCTGATTACATACAGAACAAATGTCCTTATGTCCGTTGCTTCCTCATCCCTGGTTGTTTCATTGACATTCAGTTCTACCTTGCCATGTTTATTTGTACATTTGTATATTTGTGTGTACTATTTATGTTCAATTAAAAACAGTTTGATGTCTGAGATTCCTTGTGAACGGCCAACTTAATTACATGTTATATTCCCCTTACAATTTTTTTTTTAGTTTTTAATTTTATTTTTCTATCTATTTATTTAATTATTTCCTTTTAATTTTCTGTTTTTGTCTAGCATTAAAAATTTCTCGCAAACCGTTAACACTATTAACTTCTGATTACATACAGAACGAATGCCCTTATGTCCCGCCCCCCCCCCCTCCCCCCGCTTTTTCCTTACGGTGGCAGACACTGAGATCAAAAGCAAATGGGTGTCATTGTAATGCAGTAACAGGGTGATAACAGCCGTGTTAGAAGTGTGTAGGGGCTTATAGGAGAGCAGAAGCACGTCACGCTATTCGCCTGAGTTCGGAGGATCGGGAGTACCAGGGCCCATAGCGGAGGAGCAGAGGAGTTGAGAAGCGGAGGAGCGGAGTTATGTTTCTCTTCTCAAAGGCGGGGAAGCTTGGGGGCAGCAGGACCCCTTAGACCGGCCAATGTGAGCCTTCTCCGGACATAGATCACCCGGACGTATGACTGGAGCTCCCGTACCTCTGGGCACACACATATGTGAATGAGTGGATGAGCTAATGTTTGTTTTGTTGTGGATACGTTTCGGCCAATGCTATTAGCACAGCTATGATGAGTTCAGGTGTGTGTGTGTGTGTGTGTGTGTGTGTGTGTATGGGTGTGTGTCTGTGTGTGTGTGTGTGTGTGTGTGTGTGTGTCTGTGTGTGTGTGTGTGTGTGTGTGTGTGTGTGTGTGTGTGTGTGCGTGTGTTTATGTGTGTGTGAGAGTTTGTTTTGGTGGGTGGGTGGGGATGGGGGGGGGTTCCCGCGGACTGGGAGTACCAGGGCCTCGAGCGGATGAGCTGAGGAGCGGAGGAGGGCAGATGCCCGGCCTTGATTCGCTTATGTCCAGCGGTTCGGGAGTTCCAGGGCCCAAAGCGGAGGAGCGGAGGACAGCAAAAGCCCTGTCCGCAATTCACCTCAGTCTGGCGGATCGGTAGTACCTGGTTCCGCAGCGGAGGAGCTGAGGAGCTGAGAAGCGGAGGAGCGGAGGAGATGTTTCTCTTCTCAGAGGCGGCGAGGGGGGGGGGGGGAGCAGGACCCCTTACCCTTATCCCCCGGACGTTTGAGTGGAGCTCCCGGACCTCCGGGCACGCACATGCGAATGACTGGATGACAAGGAGTGCCAGGGCCTGGAGCGGATGAGCAGAGGAGAGGTGGAGGGCAGAAGCCCGGCCCAGTTCGGGAGTTCCAGGGTCCAAAGCGGGGGAGCGAAGAAGCGGAGGAGAGCAGAAGAGCAGAAGACTGGCCCGGAATTCACCGAAGTCCCGCAGATCGGGAGTTCCAGGGCCCGAGCGGAAGAGCGGAGGAGCGGAGGAGCGGAGCAAAGCGGAAGCCCGTCTTAACAACAAGGAAATTACAGATGAAGCTATAATTTCCACAGAAATCTTTAAATTCTATAGCCACCTATACACTTCGACATTATCAAAAAGCGATTGTGACTCCTTTCCAACAAATATTCCTCAATATATCCCAAAAATAAACAACAACAAACAACATATGTTTGTTTTGTATATGTTTATATATAAACAACAAAAAATATACAGTTTGATGTCTGAGATTCCTTGTGAATCGCCAACTTAATTATATGTTGTATTCCCCTTGCAATCTTTTTTCGTTTAAATTTTTTATTTGTCTATCTATTGATTTAATTATTTCCTTTTAATTTCTTTTTTTGTCTAGCATTGTAAATTTCTCACAAACCGTTAACACTATTAACTTCTGATTACATACAGAACGAATGTCCTTGTTGCGTTTCAGTTTGCAGCTTCTTCGTTTTCCATGTTTCGGAAGGAATTCACAAGTTTGCCTTGTTTGAATCGTCTTTTATTTTCTTCTTCACAGCTCCGGGAATCAACATCGGTTAGCCATGGGACATGTACAGTACAGAGTGAGGGAAAAATTCCCGCCAGCACCGCTATACCAAAAAAAAAACACTGACGTAGAAGTTAACGTCAAGTTAGCTGAACAGTCGCGAAAAACTAAAACAAGTCCCAAACCTTGTCATAAAGTGCCATGCATTTCCTGAGAGTAGATACAAATACAACATATGTATACTAGAATGTAAACTCAAATAAAACTAATGAGATCACCTATCTCAACACCCCCTCTTGATCTCAACATCCAAAAAAAAAAAACTTTGGACATTTTAATTTCCAAAGAACCACTTTTTGAATTTTTCTATTTTTACCTTTGTCATGGGTTTTGTCAAGATGTCTGCCAACATGTCCTCTGATGGACAATAGATAAGATTTATTTTACCCTCACTGAGTGCTTCACGAATGAAATGATATTTTACATCAATTTGTTTTGACCTTTGTCTGTCTACAGGATTCTTACTCAGTGCGATGGCCCCCTGATTGTCTCCGTAGATTGTTGTGCAACTGTACATTTTGTTGTCCATACCGTTTAACAGTTGAGACAGGTACATGTTTTCTTGTGCGGTGGTGGCTCGGCCGATGTATTCAGCCTCACATGTTGACAGGGCCACTGTGGGCTGTTTCCTTGACTTCCATGCAATGGCTGGGCCTTGTTTTGTTAAACTGAAACAGTAGCCTGTAGTGCTACGTCTGTCTTCTACAGATGATGCCCAGTCTGAATCACTGTAAGCTATCAGGTTCAAATCCTCCTTATTTTTCTTGAAACTTAGTTCATAATCAGCTGTCCCCTTCAAATACCTCAGAACATGTTTTGCAGCTACTAAGTTTTCTACTTTTGGCATTGCCAGATTCAGTGATAGATTGCTCACTATCCAGCTGATATCAGGTCTGGTGCAAGTCATGGCATAAATAAGACTGCCTACAATCTCACGATATTCTTTGGGGTCGACAGGTTCACTTTGCTCATTTTCATCAGCTACAGGGATGCCCTCTAATTTTTGCTCACTTGGAGTAGATCTTGCTTTACATTCTGACATTCCAACTCTCTCTAGCATTTTTAGGATGTACTTTGTCTGGTTCATTTTGATTTCATCCCCCTTTTGTTCAAATTGTATGCCCAAAAAATATGATAGTTTCCCCAGGTCTTTCATGTTGAACTTGAATTTCATGTTCTGTTTAAATGTGCTGAGTGCATCATTGCTGCTTGCTGCAATAATTCAATCTTCTTCTTCTTTCGGCTTTTCCCGTCAGGGGTCGCCACAGCGAGTCAACCTTCTCCATCTAACCCTATTCTCTGTATCTTCCTCTCTCACACCAGCTACCTTCATATCCTCTCTCACTACGTCCATAAATCTTCTCTTTGGTCTTCCTCGAGACCTATTGCCTGGCAGCTCCATTTCCAGCATCCGTCTACCAATATATTCACTATCTCTTCTCTGTACATGGCCGAACCATCTCAGTCTGGCTTCTCTGACCTTCTCTCCAAAACATCAAACATGTGCCGTCCCTCTGATAGACTCATTCCTGATCCTATCCATCCTGGTCACTCCCAAAGAGAACCTCAACATCTTCATCTCTGCAACCTCTAGTTCTGTCTGCTGTCTTTTGGTCATTGGAACAGTTTCTAGTCCAAACATCATCGCTGGTCTCACCACTGTCTTGTACACCTTTCCTTTTATTCTGGCCGATAGTCTTCTATCACATAGTACCCCTGACACTTTTCTCCAGCCATTCCAACCTGCTTGGACCCGTCTCTTCACCTCTTTTACGCACTCTCCGTTGCTCTGGACTGTTGACCCTAAGTACCTGAAATCCTCCAGCTTCTTGATCTCCACTCCCTGTAGCCTCACCGCTCCACCCGAGTTCCTCTCGTTCACACACATATATTCTGTCTTGCTGTGACTAACTTTCATTCCTCTCCTTTCCAGAGCATACCTCCACCTCTCTAGATTTTCCTCTACCTGTTGTCTGCTCTCACTACAGATCACAATGTCATCCGCAAACATCATGGTCCATGGGGATTCCTGTCTAACCTCATCTGTCAGCCTACTCATCACCATTGCGAACAAGAAGGGGCTCAGAGCTGATCCCTGATGGAGTCCCACCTCCACCTTGAACTTCTCGGTTACCCCTACAGCACACCGTACCAGTGTCTCACAGCTGGCATACATGTCCTGCACCAGTCTAACATACTTCTCTGCCACTCCAGACTTCCTCATACAATACCAGAGCTCCTCTCTTGGCACCCTGTCATATGCTTTTTCTAGGTCTACGAAAACGCAATGCAGCTCCCTCTGGCCTTCTCTGTACTTTTCTATTAGCATTCTCAACGCAAATACTGCATCTGTAGTACTCTTCCTAGGCATGAAGCCATACTGCTGTTCACAAATGCTGACTTCTGCTCTCAGTCTAGTTTCCACTACTCTTTCCCATAACTTCATTGTATGGCTCATCAACTGTATCCCTCTGTAGTTGCCACAATTCTGCACATCCCCTTTATTCTTAAAAATAGGCACCATCACACTTTGTCTCCATTCTTCAGGCATCTTCTCACTCTCTAAGATCCTGTTGAATAATCTAGTCAGAAAATCTACCGCTGCCTCTCCTAGACACTTCCACACCTCCACAGGTATATCATCAGGACCAACTGCTTTTCCACTCTTCATCCTCTTCAATGCCTTCCTCACTTCACTTTTACTCATTTTTGCTACTTTGTGGTCTACAATAATCACCTCTTCTACCCTTGCCTCTCTTTCATTTTCCACATTCATCAGCTCTTCAAAGTACTCTTTCCATCTTCCTGTCACTCTTCTAGCATCTGTCAATACATTTCCCTCTCTGTCCTTTATCACCCGGACCTGCTGTACATCCTTTCCATCTTTATCTCTCTGTTTCGCCAACTTGTATAGATCATTTTCAGCCTCCTTACTATCCAACCGAGCATACAAGTCATCATAAGCCCTTTGTTTTGCCTTTGCTACCTCTATCTTTACCTTTCGCCGCATCTCCCTGAACTCCTGTCTGTTCTCTTCAGTCCTCTCAGTATCCCACTTCTTCTTCGCTAACCATTTTCTCTGTATACACTCCTGCACTTCCTCATTCCACCACCAAGTCTCCTTATCTACTTTCCTTCCAGATGACACACCAAGTACTCTTCTACCTGTCTCCCTGATCACACTAGCTGTTGTTGTCCAATCATCTGGAAGCTCTCCCTGACCACCCAGACCCTTTCTCAACTCCTCCCTGAAAACCATGCAACACTCTGCTGCAATAATTAAATCATCTACCCAAAGCAAATCTTCTCCACGGCTCTAAACTCGTTCGTCGCCGCTACTTGGGGATCACCGGATGGCTTTCTCCCTCCGCTTCCTTACATTTTATGTCCGCTAGATGGCGGCATCCGACTGTGCACAGCGCTTGGAGCTCCAGCAGGTGATCTGGCTGCTGCGTATGAGAGGAATAAACGAGTGGGGCCGTGAGTGCAATAAATCCCCCTCCACTTCTTACATGGATGTTATCACCCTGTTACTGTATTTTAACGATACCGCTGTGTTTTCCACCTCAATGTTAAGCCGATTTTTAAACATTAAAAACCAAATTGCTCGATTCAGTGACACCGAGGCCCTGAGTGGAGGACTTATGGAGTTGACTCCTCCGCTTATTCATAAGTGCATGTCTGGTGCTCCCGGAGCTTCACGCCGACGTCACGGGGATCCGTGTCCGAAGAAGGTGCACCTTGGCCGGTCTGCGGGGTCCTGTTGACCGGAAGCTGAGACTGGCCCTTCGAAATAACACGGAAAATAATTGAGAGCATATTTCTCAGTTGACAACGCCCCCACTTGCTCTCATATTATTGGTATCTTTGCCCATTTACATCAAAATAAAATACTCATGACCCAAACAACAACTTTGAAAAATTCAACAACTTAAACTGCGATGCAGGCTTTGTCATAACATCTGCCGGCATCTCTCGTGTTGGACAATACTGTAGGGCTACCTTTCCACATATTTTCTTTGTGACATCTTAACACACTCTTCTGACTGACATATTTTCGGGGTATTGATTTTGATCACTTTGCCCAAGTCCTTCATTTTAAATCTAGCTGTAAGCATGATTTTCACCTCTTTCATTACTTCCTCACCACTCGCAGCTATGATTAAATCATCTACCCATATTATGATGATGACTTTGTCATTTTGGTTTTCTTTGACATAGACACAATGATCTGCTTCATTCTGAATGAAGTCGTTGTCAATCAAGTAAGAATGGAGCATCAGATTCCAATGACGACCTGCCAAATTTTCCTGAACTGATTTCTGCATGAACACCCTCACACTTGTCATATTTGCTGTTGGAGAAAATGTTTCCTCAAAATCCGTGCCATACTTTTGACTGTAGCCCTTAGCAAAATAACGAGCTTTATATTTGTTTGTGCCAACTTCATTTCTTTTTAGCGCATACACCCACCCCCCCACCCCCACTGCTCACTTGCCTTGGGGTAGCTGTGTTAGGGTCAAAGTGTTGTTCTCTCTCAATGACTCCATCTCGTCGTCCATAGATTTCATCCACTTGTCAGCATTGAGGGAACTCCTTGCCTCTTTAAATGTCTGTGGGACACCATACGCCAGTCTATAACAGTAGTCAATGTTAGTGAACACTTGGTCATCGTCAATAGCACTAGTCACATAACCATTAAAGTAACTGGGCTTCTTTTTGGTTCTAGTTGATCGTCTCACATTGTCTGCACTGCTTGGCTGTGTCACACGGTCAGATACGGGGCTGCCCATTTCCAAGGTGTACAAAGGTGTACAAGACAGTGGTGAGACCAGCGATGATGTATGGACTAGAAACTGTAGAAGAAGAAGAAGAAGAAGAAGAAGAAGAAGAAGAAGAAGAAGAAGAAGAAGAAGAAGAAGTAAGAAAGAGAGGTTGGGGGGGAAGCAAACCTTCTCCACGGCTCTAAACTCGTTCGTCGCCGCTACTCGGGGAACACCGGATGGCTTTCTCCCTCCGCTTCCTTACATTTTATGTCCGCTAGATGGCGGCATCCGACTGTGCACAGCGCTTGGAGCTCCAGCAGGTGATCTGGCTGCTGTGTATGAGAGGAATAAACGAGTGGGGCCGTCGTGAGTGCAATAAATCCCCCTCCACTTCTTACATGGATGTTATCACCCTGTTACTGTATTTTAACGATACCGCTGTGTTTTCGACCTCAATGTTAAGCCGATTTTTAAACATTAAAAACCAGATTGCTCGATTCAGTGACACCGAGGCCGTGAGTGGAGGACTTATGGAGTTGACTCCTTCGCTTATTCATATGTGCATGTCTGGTGCTCCCGGAGCTTCACGCCGACGTCACGGGGATCCGTGTCCGAAGAAGGTGCACCTTGGCCGGTCTGCGGGATCCTGTTGACCGGAAGCTGAGACTGGCCCTTGGAAATAAAACGGAAAATAATTGAGAGCATATTTCTCAGTTAACAACGCCCCCACTTGCTCTCATATTATTGGTATCTTTGCCCATTTACATCAAAATAAAATACTCATGACCCAAACAACAAACAACAACTTTGAAAAATTCAACAACTTAAACTGTGATGCAGGCTTTGTCATAACATGTGCCGGCATCTCTTGTGTTGGAAAATACTGTAGGACTACCTTTCCACATATTTTCTTTGTGACATCTTAACACACTCTTCTGACTGACATATTTTCTGGGTATTGATTTTGATCACTTTGCCCATGTCCTTCATTTTAAATCTAGCTGTAAGCATGATTTTCACCTCTTTCATTACTTCCTCATCACTCGCAGCTATGATTAAATCATCTACCCATATTATGATGATGACCTTGTCATTTTGGTTTTCTTTGACATAAACACAATGATCTGCTTCATTCTGAATAAAGTCATTGTCAATCAAGTAAGAATGGAGCATCAGATCCCAATGACGACCGGCTTGTTCAGGGACGTATAGTGACTTTTTAAGTTTACACACCAGCTTCTGTTTTGTATTTGTCACTTCATACCCTTCTGGTTGTTCTACACAGAGCTCACAATCTATGGGTGCATGAAGATAGGCTGTCTTTACATCCATTTGGTGTAAGAACAAATTTTCCGGAACTGATTTCTGCATAAACACCCTCACACTTGTCATATTTGCTGTTGGAGAAAATGTTTCCTCGAAATCCGTGCCATACTTTTGACTGTAGCCCTTAGCAACATAACGAGCTTTATATTTTTTTGTGCCATCTTCATTTCTTTTTAGCGCTTACGCCCCCCACCCCCCACCCCCACCCCCACTGCACACTTGCCTTGGGGTAGCTGTGTTAGGGTAAAAGTGTTGTTCTCTCTCAATGACTCCATCTCTTCGTCCATAGATTTCATCCACTTGTCAGCATTGAGGGAACTCCTTGCCTCTTTAAATGTCTAACTGATCATAATCATCATCATCATCATCATCATCATCATCATCATCATCATCATCATCATCATCATCATTATCATCATCATCCTGGTCTGAGCTCATCTCTGTCTGGGTTTGTTGCTCTGGAGATGGGTTCGACACAAATTTTAGCAGTCTGTTTTAGTACTCTTTCACTATTTGGATAATATACAAAATAAGCTGGACTATTTTTGTCATATCCAATGAAAACTCCCTTCTCACCTCTTGAGTCAAGTTTCTTTTTGTTGTGCTTGTATGCATAGCACACAGCACCAAACTTTTGCATTTGTGACACATTTGGTTTCTTTCCCGTCAAGCCGAAACCCCCCCCCCCCCCCCCCCCGCCCCACCACCACACACACATTAGCTCCTCCATTCATTCACATGTACACGCCGGCTGCTCCGGGAGCTCCACGCCGACGTTTCGGTGATCGATGTCCGCAGAAGGTGCACCATTGCCGGCCTGCGGTATCCTGTAGACCCCCCCCTCCATACACACATGCAATACGCCTTGAAACGCATCGCTCGCACCGACGCGGGGAATCCTTTACCCTACTTCCACAACAACGGCGAGAATCACATTGCGTCGGCCGCCGTGAGGAAGAGGGGGGGGGCATTAAGGGGGGGAGAGAGAGAGACATGGAGATTTTCTCAGCCTCTCATTCTTTTTTTTTTTTTTTTAATTGAACATAAATAGTACACACAAATATACAAATGTACAAGAAAACATGGCAAGGTAGAACTGAATGTCAATGAAACAACCAGGCATGAGGAAGCAAAGGACATAAGGACTCTATTGTCCATCAGAGGACATGTTGGCAGACATCTTGACAAAACCCATGACAAAGGTAAAAATAGAAAAATTCAAAAAGTGGTTCTTTGGAAATTAAAATGTCCAAAGTTTTTTTTTTTTGGATGTTGAGATCAAGAGGGGGTGTTGAGATAGGTGATCTCATTAGTTTTATTTGAGTTTACATTCTAGTATACATATGTTGTATTTGTATCTACTCTCAGGAAATGCATGGCACTTTATGACAAGGTTTGGGACTTGTTTTAGTTTTTCGCGACTGTTCAGCTAACTTGACGTTAACTTCTACGTCAGTGTTTTTTTTTTGGTATAGCGGTGCTGGCGGGAATTTTTCCCTCACTCTGTACTGTACATGTCCCATGGCTAACCGATGTTGATTCCCGGAGCTGTGAAGAAGAAAATAAAAGACGATTCAAACAAGGCAAACTTGTGAATTCCTTCCGAAACATGGAAAACGAAGAAGCTGCAAACTGAAACGCAACAGGTTATGGGCCCAGGCAACGAACAAAAGGAGGAAGATGGCAACGTTTGGTTTTCGATGGAGACGAAAACAACTACGAGCTTTGGGAAGTAAAGTTTCTGGGACACATGCGACTCGAAGGTTTGAAAGAGACAATACTTTCAACTGTTGAGCCCGACCCAGATAAAAATGCAGAATGCTTCGCTGAGCTTATCCAGTTCCTCGATGATAAAAGTCTATCATTGGTAATGAGGGAAGCCGCAGATGACGGTCGAAAAGCTTTGAAAATATTACGGGATCATTACGCCAGCCAGGGTAAGCCCAGAATTATTTCCCTGTACAGCGAACTATGCTCACTCAAGAAGGAACCCGACGAAACAATAACAGATTACATTATCAGAGCAGAAAAGGCAGTCACCGCTCTGAGAAACACAAAACAGGTGATAAGTGATGAGCTGATGATCGCTATGGTTATGAAAGGGCTTCCAGAACCGTACAAGCCCTTCGTCATTCACGTAACTCAGAGCAGTGAAGAAATGACGTTTATTCAGTTCAAGAGTAAACTAAGAAGTTATGAAGAGACTGAAAAGTTTGACAGCAAAACCAAATCAGACAATGTAATGAAAGTGGACATGTCAACGGTGATCTGCTATGGATGTGGAAACCGTGGCCATATGGCAAAAGCTTGTCACCAAAAATCAGGGCCAAAATGGTGCAGCTATCACAGAAGCACAACCCACACCGATGAGACATGCAGAAGAAAATCCAAGCCCAAAGAAGACTCGGTCAAACAAAACACAGACATCCAAGACAAAGATAAGGAAGATGAGCAAACTTTTGTATTCAAGGTCAGTCAAAAAGTCCCTCCGGAAAATATCAGAAAAAATGGACTGATGGTAGACTGTGGCGCTACATCACACATCATAACACAAGAAGACAAATTCATAAGATTTGATGAGTTTTTCAACCCAAACAAACATTACATGGAGCTAGCAGACGGGACCAGAAGAAACAAAGTGGCACTAAAAAGAGGTGATGCAGAAGTGTTACTCCAGGACATTGAAGGAAAACCTGTCCTGGTAACCTTAAGGGGAGCCTTATTCATCCCATCATATCCTCAGGACTTCATATCGGTGAAGGCAGCCACAGCTGATGGAGCCAGCGTGATATTCAAAGAAGGAGAGAACAGACTCATAACCAAAGAAGGAAAAATTTTCAGCATTGAGGAATGTGACAGACTCTACTACATAAGAACGGTAAATTATCAACAACTTTATGATGATACAGTAAATGACATGATGTCCAGAGATAGAGTAAACTTAACTTGTGATGTCAAAACATAGCATGAGATTATGGGACACTGCAATGTAAAAGATGTATTAAAATTACCAAACTTAGTAGAGGGTATGAAGATTACAGGTCAGACCAAGGTAGACTGTAACGTAGACTGTAACGTATGCACGGAGGGAAAATTCACAAATAGCAGAAACAGGCAAGCTGATGCAAAAGCTGATGCACCCCTAAAAATGGTACACACTGACTTATCAGGCCCGATTGAACCAGCTGGTCAAGAAGGGCATAAGTATGTCATTTCATTCACAGATGATTATTCAGGGGCAGTATTTGGTTTGGTTGTGGATGCGTTTCGGCTAATGCTTTTAGCACAGCTATGATGAGTTAAGGTGTGTTTGTGTGTGTGTGTGTGTGTGTGTGTGCGTGTGTGTGAGTGTGAATTTGTTTAGGTGGGGGGGGGGGGTTGCGGACAGGGAGTACCGGGGCCTCGAACGATAAGCTGAGGAGCGGAGGAGGGCAGAAGCCCGGCCCGTGATTCGCTTATGTCCAGCGGTTCGGGAATTCCAGGGCCCAAAGCGGAGGAGCGATGGAGCTGAGAAGCGGAGGAGCGGAGGTAATGTTTCTCCTCTCAGAGGCGGGGAAGTTTGGGGGCAGAAGAACCCCTTAGACTGGCTAATGTGAGCATACTCCGGACAAAGATCCCCCGGACGTATGATTGGAGCTCTCGGACCATTGGGCACACACATGTGAATGAGTGGATGAGCTAATGTTTGTTTGGTTGTGGATGCGTTTCGGCTAATGCTATTAGCACAGCTATGATGAGTTAAGGTGTGTGTGTATGTGTGTGTGTGTGTGTGTGTGTTTTTGTGTGTGTGTGAGTGTGTTTGTGTGTGTATGTGTGAGAGTTTGTTTAGGTGGGGGGGGGAGTACCAGGGCCCATAGAGGAGGAGCGGTGGAGCTGAAAAGCGGAGGAGCGGAGGCAATTTTTCTCCTCTCAGAGGCGGGGAAGCTTGGGGGCAGAAGAACCCCTTAGACCGGCCAATGTGAGCCTTCTCCGGACATAGATCACCCGGACGTATGACTGGAGCTCCCGTACCTCTAGGCACACACATATGTGAATGAGTGGATGAGCTAATGTTTGTTTTGTTGTGGATACGTTTTGGCCAATGCTATTAGCACAGCTATGATGAGTTCAGCAGTGTGTGTGTGTGTGTGTGTGTTTGTGTGTGTGTTTGTGTGTGTGTTTGTGTGTGTGTGTCTGTGTGTGTGTGTGTGTGTGTGTGTGTGTGTGTGTGCGTGTGTTTATCTGTGTGTGAGAGTTTGTTTTGGTGGGGGGGGGTTCCCGCGGACAGGGAGTACCAGGGCCTGGAGCGGATGAGGTGAGGAGCGGAGGAGGGCAGAAGCCCGGACCGTGATTCACTTATGTCCAGCGGTTCGGGAGTTCCAGGGCCAAAAGCGGAGAAGCGGAGGACAGCAAAAGCCCTGTCCGCAATTCACCTGAGTCCGGCGGATCGGTAGTACCTGGTTCCGCAGCGGAGGAGCGGAGGAGCGGAGGAGCGGAGGAGCGGAGCAAAGCGGAAGCCCGTCTTAACAACAAGGAAATTACAGATGAGGCTATAATTTCCACAGAAATCTTTAAATTCTATAGCCACCTATACACTTCGACATTGTCAAAAAGCGATTGTGACTCCTTTCCAACAAATATTCCTCAATATATCCCAAAAATAAACAACAACAAACAATATATGTTTGTTTTGTATATGTTTATATATAAACAACAAAAAATATACAGTTTGATATCTGAGATTCCTTGTGAGTCGCCAACTTAATTACATGTTGTACTCCCCTTGCAATCTTTTTTTCGTTTTAATTTTTTATTAGTCTATCTATTGATTTAATTATTTAATTTATATTTCTTTTTTTGTCTAGCATTGTAAATTTCTCACAAACCGTTAACACTATTAACTTCTGATTACATACAGAACGAATGTCCCTATGTCCTTTGCTTCCTCATGCCTGGTTGTTTCATTGACATTCAGTTCTACCTTGCCATGTTTATTTGTACATTTGTATAGTTGTGTGTACTATTTATGTTCAATTAAAAAAAAAAAAAGAATGAGAGGCTGAGAAAATCTCCATGTCTCTCTCTCCCCCCCCTTAATGCCCCCCCCCCCCTTCCTCACGGCGGCCGACGCAACGCGATTCTCGCCGTTGTTGTGGAAGTAGGGAAAAGGATTCCCCGCGTCGGTGCGAGCGATGCGTTTCAAGGCGTATTGCATGTGTGTATGGAGGGGGGGGGTCTACAGGACACCGCAGACCGGCAATGGTGCACCTTCTGCCGACATCGATCACCGAAACGTCGGCGTGGAGCCCCCGGAGCAGCCGGCGTGTACATGTGAATGAATGGAGGAGCTAATGTGTGTGTGTGGGGTGGTGGTGGTGGTGGTGGTGTGTGTGTGGGGGGGGGGGGGGGCGTTTCGGCTAATGCTATCAGCACAGCTATGATTATTCCCAGAACGTTGAGAACGAGCTCCCGGAACTCCAGACATGCGTATATAAAAGAGTGGAATTAAGGTGTGTGTGTGTGTGTGTGTGTGTGTGTGTGGGTGTGTGTGTGTGTGTGTGTGTGTGTATGTGTGTGTGTGTGTGTGTGTGGGTGTGTGTGTGTGTGTGTGTGTGTGTGTGTGTGTGTGTGTGTGTGTGTGTGTGTGTGTGTGGGTGTGTGTGTGTGTGTGTGTGTGTGTGTGTGTGTATGTGTGTGTCTGTGTGTGTGTGTGTGTGTGTGTGTGTGTGTGTGTTTGTGTGTGTGTGTCTTATCTCTGACTTGGATATCAACAAGATTCCTGTCCAATTTTCAGAGTTCCATAAACAAATACTATTATACTGGAAAATGATATATGTACACAATTTCTCAACACACAGTACAATAATTTGGAACAATAGATATGTACTGCGTGGCAACATACCTCTGTTTTACAAGGAATGCTTTGAGAAAGGTATATGGTCAATAATTGACTTGATGGATGACAATGGCAGTCGTCTAGACTATGAACAGTTCTGTACTACACACAGATTTAAGCCTCCCATATTAGAGTTGATAAAGTTACGAAACGCACTGCCTCGACAATTTGTATTCCTGACCAAAAATATAATGACGCACCAAACCGTACAACCACAGTTACCCCGACTATCACTCCAGGGAATCTCAATTCTGGACAGAAAGTGCAGCAACTCCTTTATTAGGACATGTTTCACAGGAAACTTGTTCCCTGGACGTCAAAACAAAAATAATATTTGAAATAAATTTGATAAGGAATCGACTGCCACGCTGCAAACTATGTGTCTGACTCTACCCATACCCCCCAAGGCAAGAAGAGACCCACTTCTAAATTATGAATGACATCTACCCATCTAAGGAATTATTGCGGGTACGCTTTACTTTTGAAGATAATATTTGTACATTTTGTGAAGACAACATTGAAACCACTGACCATATATTTTTTCTCATTCTCATTCCATCGTCACCAGTTTCCCTCTCAAAAGATGATATCACATTTGGTTTCCTTATAAGCAACATAACAGATGAACTCTGTGTCAATGTTCTTTTAGGCCTGGCCAAGTTCTTCATTCACAAAAACAGAATGCAAAAATGCTCCCCAAATTTTAATTTCTTCATAAACGATTTTGAATTATAAAAAAAAATCCGTAAAACTTATGGAAAAATCCAAAAACTAAAAAATATACAGTTACCCATGTCTGAGATTCCTTTTTTTGGAAAAAAAAGAAAAACAACTTAATTACATGTTATATTCCCCTTGCAATTTTTTTTTCGTTTTAATTTTTTATTTGTCTATCTATTGATTTAATTATTTCCTTTTAATTTCTTTTTTTGTCTAGCACTGTAAATTTCTCACAAACCGTTAACACTATTAACTTCTGATTACATACAGAACAAATGTCCTTATGTCCGTTGCTTCCTCATCCCTGGTTGTTTCATTGACATTCAGTTCTACCTTGCCATGTTTATTTGTACATTTGTATATTTGTGTGTACTATTTATGTTCAATTAAAAACAGTTTGATGTCTGAGATTCCTTGTGAACGGCCAACTTAATTACATGTTATATTCCCCTTACAATTTTTTTTTTAGTTTTTAATTTTATTTTTCTATCTATTTATTTAATTATTTCCTTTTAATTTTCTGTTTTTGTCTAGCATTAAAAATTTCTCGCAAACCGTTAACACTATTAACTTCTGATTACATACAGAACGAATGCCCTTATGTCCCCCCCCCCCCGTCCCCCCGCTTTTTCCTTACGGTGGCAGACACTGAGATCAAAAGCAAATGGGTGTCATTGTAATGCAGTAACAGGGTGATAACAGCCGTGTTTGAAGTGTGTAGGGGCTTATAGGAGAGCAGAAGCACGTCACGCTATTCGCCTGAGTTCGGAGGATCGGGAGTACCAGGGCCCATAGCGGAGGAGCAGAGGAGTTGAGAAGCGGAGGAGCGGAGTTATGTTTCTCTTCTCAAAGGCGGGGAAGCTTGGGGGCAGCAGGACCCCTTAGACCGGCCAATGTGAGCCTTCTCCGGACATAGATCACCCGGACGTATGACTGGAGCTCCCGTACCTCTGGGCACACACATATGTGAATGAGTGGATGAGCTAATGTTTGTTTTGTTGTGGATACGTTTCGGCCAATGCTATTAGCACAGCTATGACGAGTTCAGGTGTGTGTGTGTGTGTGTGTATGGGTGTGTGTCTCTGTGTGTGTGTGTGTGTATGGGTGTGTGTCTGTGTGTGTGTGTGTGTCTGTGTGTGTGTGTGTGTGTGTGTGTGTGTGTGTGTGTGTTTATGTGTGTGTGAGAGTTTGTTTTGGTGGGTGGGTGGGGATGGGGGGGTTCCCGCGGACTGGGAGTACCAGGGCCTCGAGCGGATGAGCTGAGGAGCGGAGGAGGGCAGATGCCCGGCCTTGATTCGCTTATGTCCAGCGGTTCGGGAGTTCCAGGGCCCAAAGCGGAGGAGCGGAGGACAGCAAAAGCCCTGTCCGCAATTCACCTGAGTCTGGCGGATCGGTAGTACCTGGTTCCGCAGCGGAGGAGCGGAGGAGCTGAGAAGCGGAGGAGCGGAGGAGCGGAGGAGATGTTTCTCTTCTCAGAGGCGGCGAGGGGGGGGGGGAGCAGGACCCCTTACCCTTATCCCCCGGACGTTTGAGTGGAGCTCCCGGACCTCCGGGCACGCACATGCGAATGACTGGATGACAAGGAGTGCCAGGGCCTGGAGCGGATGAGCAGAGGAGAGGCGGAGGGCAGAAGCCCGGCCCAGTTCGGGAGTTCCAGGGTCCAAAGCGGGGGAGCGAAGAAGCGGAGGAGAGCAGAAGAGCAGAAGACTGGCCCGGAATTCACCGAAGTCCCGCAGATCGGGAGTTCCAGGGCCCGAGCGGAAGAGCGGAGGAGCGGAGGAGCGGAGCAAAGCGGAAGCCCGTCTTAACAACAAGGAAATTACAGATGAAGCTATAATTTCCACAGAAATCTTTAAATTCTATAGCCACCTATACACTTCGACATTATCAAAAAGCGATTGTGACTCCTTTCCAACAAATATTCCTCAATATATCCCAAAAATAAACAACAACAAACAACATATGTTTGTTTTGTATATGTTTATATATAAACAACAAAAAATATACAGTTTGATGTCTGAGATTCCTTGTGAATCGCCAACTTAATTATATGTTGTATTCCCCTTGCAATCTTTTTTCGTTTAAATTTTTTATTTGTCTATCTATTGATTTAATTATTTCCTTTTAATTTCTTTTTTTGTCTAGCATTGTAAATTTCTCACAAACCGTTAACACTATTAACTTCTGATTACATACAGAACGAATGTCCTTGTTGCGTTTCAGTTTGCAGCTTCTTCGTTTTCCATGTTTCGGAAGGAATTCACAAGTTTGCCTTGTTTGAATCGTCTTTTATTTTCTTCTTCACAGCTCCGGGAATCAACATCGGTTAGCCATGGGACATGTACAGTACAGAGTGAGGGAAAAATTCCCGCCAGCACCGCTATACCAAAAAAAAAACACTGACGTAGAAGTTAACGTCAAGTTAGCTGAACAGTCGCGAAAAACTAAAACAAGTCCCAAACCTTGTCATAAAGTGCCATGCATTTCCTGAGAGTAGATACAAATACAACATATGTATACTAGAATGTAAACTCAAATAAAACTAATGAGATCACCTATCTCAACACCCCCTCTTGATCTCAACATCCAAAAAAAAAAAACTTTGGACATTTTAATTTCCAAAGAACCACTTTTTGAATTTTTCTATTTTTACCTTTGTCATGGGTTTTGTCAAGATGTCTGCCAACATGTCCTCTGATGGACAATAGATAAGATTTATTTTACCCTCACTGAGTGCTTCACGAATGAAATGATATTTTACATCAATGTGTTTTGACCTTTGTCTGTTTACAGGATTCTTACTCAGTGCGATGGCCCCCTGATTGTCTCCGTAGATTGTTGTGCAACTGTACATTTTGTTGTCCATACCGTTTAACAGTTGAGACAGGTACATGTTTTCTTGTGCGGTGGTGGCTAGGCCAATGTATTCAGCCTCACATGTTGACAGGGCCACTGTGGGCTGTTTCCTTGACTTCCATGCAATGGCTGGGCCTTGTTTTGTTAAACTGAAACAGTAGCCTGTAGTGCTACGTCTGTCTTCTACAGATGATGCCCAGTCTGAATCACTGTAAGCTATCAGGTTCAAATCCTCCTTATTTTTCTTGAAACTTAGTTCATAATCAGCTGTCCCCTTCAAATACCTCAGAACATGTTTTGCAGCTACTAAGTTTTCTACTTTTGGCATTGCCAGATTCTGTGATAGTTTGCTCACTATCCAGCTGATATCAGGTCTGGTGCAAGTCATGGCATAAATAAGACTGCCTACAATCTCACGATATTCTTTGGGGTCGACAGGTTCACTTTGCTCATTTTCATCAGCTACAGGGATGCCCTCTAATTTTTGCTCACTTGGAGTAGATCTTGCTTTACATTCTGACATTCCAACTCTCTCTAGCATTTTTAGGATGTACTTTGTCTGGTTCATTTTGATTTCATCCCCCTTTTGTTCAAATTGTATGCCCAAAAAATATGATAGTTTCCCCAGGTCTTTCATGTTGAACTTGAATTTCATGTTCTGTTTAAATGTGCTGAGTGCATCATTGCTGCTTGCTGCAATAATTCAATCTTCTTCTTCTTCTTTCGGCTTTTCCCGTCAGGGGTCGCCACAGCGAGTCAACCTTCTCCATCTAACCCTATTCTCTGTATCTTCCTCTCTCACACCAGCTACCTTCATATCCTCTCTCACTACGTCCATAAATCTTCTCTTTGGTCTTCCTCGAGACCTATTGCCTGGCAGCTCCATTTCCAGCATCCGTCTACCAATATATTCACTATCTCTTCTCTGTACATGGCCGAACCATCTCAGTCTGGCTTCTCTGACCTTCTCTCCAAAACATCAAACATGTGCCGTCCCTCTGATAGACTCATTCCTGATCCTATCCATCCTGGTCACTCCCAAAGAGAACCTCA
Organism: Fistularia commersonii; assembly: GCF_037954325.1. Classification (NCBI taxonomy): domain Eukaryota; kingdom Metazoa; phylum Chordata; class Actinopteri; order Syngnathiformes; family Fistulariidae; genus Fistularia; species Fistularia commersonii. The sequence goes on from NW_028234003.1 coordinate 864,014, forward strand.
ACATCTTCATCTCTGCAACCTCTAGTTCTGTCTGCTGTCTTTTGGTCATTGGAACAGTTTCTAGTCCAAACATCATCGCTGGTCTCACCACTGTCTTGTACACCTTTCCTTTTATTCTGGCCGATAGTCTTCTATCACATAGTACCCCTGACACTTTTCTCCAGCCATTCCAACCTGCTTGGACCCGTCTCTTCACCTCTTTTACGCACTCTCCGTTGCTCTGGACTGTTGACCCTAAGTACCTGAAATCCTCCAGCTTCTTGATCTCCACTCCCTGTAGCCTCACCGCTCCACCCGAGTTCCTCTCGTTCACACACATATATTCTGTCTTGCTGTGACTAACTTTCATTCCTCTCCTTTCCAGAGCATACCTCCACCTCTCTAGATTTTCCTCTACCTGTTGTCTGCTCTCACTACAGATCACAATGTCATCCGCAAACATCATGGTCCATGGGGATTCCTGTCTAACCTCATCTGTCAGCCTACTCATCACCATTGCGAACAAGAAGGGGCTCAGAGCTGATCCCTGATGGAGTCCCACCTCCACCTTGAACTTCTCGGTTACCCCTACAGCACACCGTACCAGTGTCTCACAGCTGGCATACATGTCCTGCACCAGTCTAACATACTTCTCTGCCACTCCAGACTTCCTCATACAATACCAGAGCTCCTCTCTTGGCACCCTGTCATATGCTTTTTCTAGGTCTACGAAAACGCAATGCAGCTCCCTCTGGCCTTCTCTGTACTTTTCTATTAGCATTCTCAACGCAAATACTGCATCTGTAGTACTCTTCCTAGGCATGAAGCCATACTGCTGTTCACAAATGCTGACTTCTGCTCTCAGTCTAGTTTCCACTACTCTTTCCCATAACTTCATTGTATGGCTCATCAACTGTATCCCTCTGTAGTTGCCACAATTCTGCACATCCCCTTTATTCTTAAAAATAGGCACCATCACACTTTGTCTCCATTCTTCAGGCATCTTCTCACTCTCTAAGATCCTGTTGAATAATCTAGTCAGAAAATCTACCGCTGCCTCTCCTAGACACTTCCACACCTCCACAGGTATATCATCAGGACCAACTGCTTTTCCACTCTTCATCCTCTTCAATGCCTTCCTCACTTCACTTTTACTCATTTTTGCTACTTTGTGGTCTACAATAATCACCTCTTCTACCCTTGCCTCTCTTTCATTTTCCACATTCATCAGCTCTTCAAAGTACTCTTTCCATCTTCCTGTCACTCTTCTAGCATCTGTCAATACATTTCCCTCTCTGTCCTTTATCACCCGGACCTGCTGTACATCCTTTCCATCTTTATCTCTCTGTTTCGCCAACTTGTATAGATCATTTTCAGCCTCCTTACTATCCAACCGAGCATACAAGTCATCATAAGCCCTTTGTTTTGCCTTTGCTACCTCTATCTTTACCTTTCGCCGCATCTCCCTGAACTCCTGTCTGTTCTCTTCAGTCCTCTCAGTATCCCACTTCTTCTTCGCTAACCATTTTCTCTGTATACACTCCTGCACTTCCTCATTCCACCACCAAGTCTCCTTATCTACTTTCCTTCCAGATGACACACCAAGTACTCTTCTACCTGTCTCCCTGATCACACTAGCTGTTGTTGTCCAATCATCTGGAAGCTCTCCCTGACCACCCAGACCCTTTCTCAACTCCTCCCTGAAAACCATGCAACACTCTGCTGCAATAATTAAATCATCTACCCAAAGCAAATCTTCTCCACGGCTCTAAACTCGTTCGTCGCCGCTACTTGGGGATCACCGGATGGCTTTCTCCCTCCGCTTCCTTACATTTTATGTCCGCTAGATGGCGGCATCCGACTGTGCACAGCGCTTGGAGCTCCAGCAGGTGATCTGGCTGCTGCGTATGAGAGGAATAAACGAGTGGGGCCGTGAGTGCAATAAATCCCCCTCCACTTCTTACATGGATGTTATCACCCTGTTACTGTATTTTAACGATACCGCTGTGTTTTCCACCTCAATGTTAAGCCGATTTTTAAACATTAAAAACCAAATTGCTCGATTCAGTGACACCGAGGCCCTGAGTGGAGGACTTATGGAGTTGACTCCTCCGCTTATTCATAAGTGCATGTCTGGTGCTCCCGGAGCTTCACGCCGACGTCACGGGGATCCGTGTCCGAAGAAGGTGCACCTTGGCCGGTCTGCGGGGTCCTGTTGACCGGAAGCTGAGACTGGCCCTTCGAAATAACACGGAAAATAATTGAGAGCATATTTCTCAGTTGACAACGCCCCCACTTGCTCTCATATTATTGGTATCTTTGCCCATTTACATCAAAATAAAATACTCATGACCCAAACAACAACTTTGAAAAATTCAACAACTTAAACTGCGATGCAGGCTTTGTCATAACATCTGCCGGCATCTCTCGTGTTGGACAATACTGTAGGGCTACCTTTCCACATATTTTCTTTGTGACATCTTAACACACTCTTCTGACTGACATATTTTCGGGGTATTGATTTTGATCACTTTGCCCAAGTCCTTCATTTTAAATCTAGCTGTAAGCATGATTTTCACCTCTTTCATTACTTCCTCACCACTCGCAGCTATGATTAAATCATCTACCCATATTATGATGATGACTTTGTCATTTTGGTTTTCTTTGACATAGACACAATGATCTGCTTCATTCTGAATGAAGTCGTTGTCAATCAAGTAAGAATGGAGCATCAGATTCCAATGACGACCTGCCAAATTTTCCTGAACTGATTTCTGCATGAACACCCTCACACTTGTCATATTTGCTGTTGGAGAAAATGTTTCCTCAAAATCCGTGCCATACTTTTGACTGTAGCCCTTAGCAAAATAACGAGCTTTATATTTGTTTGTGCCAACTTCATTTCTTTTTAGCGCATACACCCACCCCCCCACCCCCACTGCTCACTTGCCTTGGGGTAGCTGTGTTAGGGTCAAAGTGTTGTTCTCTCTCAATGACTCCATCTCGTCGTCCATAGATTTCATCCACTTGTCAGCATTGAGGGAACTCCTTGCCTCTTTAAATGTCTGTGGGACACCATACGCCAGTCTATAACAGTAGTCAATGTTAGTGAACACTTGGTCATCGTCAATAGCACTAGTCACATAACCATTAAAGTAACTGGGCTTCTTTTTGGTTCTAGTTGATCGTCTCACATTGTCTGCACTGCTTGGCTGTGTCACACGGTCAGATACGGGGCTGCCCATTTCCAAGGTGTACAAAGGTGTACAAGACAGTGGTGAGACCAGCGATGATGTATGGACTAGAAACTGTAGAAGAAGAAGAAGAAGAAGAAGAAGAAGAAGAAGAAGAAGAAGAAGAAGAAGAAGAAGAAGTAAGAAAGAGAGGTTGGGGGGGAAGCAAACCTTCTCCACGGCTCTAAACTCGTTCGTCGCCGCTACTCGGGGAACACCGGATGGCTTTCTCCCTCCGCTTCCTTACATTTTATGTCCGCTAGATGGCGGCATCCGACTGTGCACAGCGCTTGGAGCTCCAGCAGGTGATCTGGCTGCTGTGTATGAGAGGAATAAACGAGTGGGGCCGTGAGTGCAATAAATCCCCCTCCACTTCTTACATGGATGTTATCACCCTGTTACTGTATTTTAACGATACCGCTGTGTTTTCGACCTCAATGTTAAGCCGATTTTTAAACATTAAAAACCAGATTGCTCGATTCAGTGACACCGAGGCCGTGAGTGGAGGACTTATGGAGTTGACTCCTTCGCTTATTCATATGTGCATGTCTGGTGCTCCCGGAGCTTCACGCCGACGTCACGGGGATCCGTGTCCGAAGAAGGTGCACCTTGGCCGGTCTGCGGGATCCTGTTGACCGGAAGCTGAGACTGGCCCTTGGAAATAAAACGGAAAATAATTGAGAGCATATTTCTCAGTTAACAACGCCCCCACTTGCTCTCATATTATTGGTATCTTTGCCCATTTACATCAAAATAAAATACTCATGACCCAAACAACAAACAACAACTTTGAAAAATTCAACAACTTAAACTGTGATGCAGGCTTTGTCATAACATGTGCCGGCATCTCTTGTGTTGGAAAATACTGTAGGACTACCTTTCCACATATTTTCTTTGTGACATCTTAACACACTCTTCTGACTGACATATTTTCTGGGTATTGATTTTGATCACTTTGCCCATGTCCTTCATTTTAAATCTAGCTGTAAGCATGATTTTCACCTCTTTCATTACTTCCTCATCACTCGCAGCTATGATTAAATCATCTACCCATATTATGATGATGACCTTGTCATTTTGGTTTTCTTTGACATAAACACAATGATCTGCTTCATTCTGAATAAAGTCATTGTCAATCAAGTAAGAATGGAGCATCAGATCCCAATGACGACCGGCTTGTTCAGGGACGTATAGTGACTTTTTAAGTTTACACACCAGCTTCTGTTTTGTATTTGTCACTTCATACCCTTCTGGTTGTTCTACACAGAGCTCACAATCTATGGGTGCATGAAGATAGGCTGTCTTTACATCCATTTGGTGTAAGAACAAATTTTCCGGAACTGATTTCTGCATAAACACCCTCACACTTGTCATATTTGCTGTTGGAGAAAATGTTTCCTCGAAATCCGTGCCATACTTTTGACTGTAGCCCTTAGCAACATAACGAGCTTTATATTTTTTTGTGCCATCTTCATTTCTTTTTAGCGCTTACGCCCCCCACCCCCCACCCCCACCCCCACTGCACACTTGCCTTGGGGTAGCTGTGTTAGGGTAAAAGTGTTGTTCTCTCTCAATGACTCCATCTCTTCGTCCATAGATTTCATCCACTTGTCAGCATTGAGGGAACTCCTTGCCTCTTTAAATGTCTAACTGATCATAATCATCATCATCATCATCATCATCATCATCATCATCATCATCATCATCATCATCATCATCATCATTATCATCATCATCCTGGTCTGAGCTCATCTCTGTCTGGGTTTGTTGCTCTGGAGATGGGTTCGACACAAATTTTAGCAGTCTGTTTTAGTACTCTTTCACTATTTGGATAATATACAAAATAAGCTGGACTATTTTTGTCATATCCAATGAAAACTCCCTTCTCACCTCTTGAGTCAAGTTTCTTTTTGTTGTGCTTGTATGCATAGCACACAGCACCAAACTTTTGCATTTGTGACACATTTGGTTTCTTTCCCGTCAAGCCGAAACCCCCCCCCCCCCCCCCCCCGCCCCACCACCACACACACATTAGCTCCTCCATTCATTCACATGTACACGCCGGCTGCTCCGGGAGCTCCACGCCGACGTTTCGGTGATCGATGTCCGCAGAAGGTGCACCATTGCCGGCCTGCGGTATCCTGTAGACCCCCCCCTCCATACACACATGCAATACGCCTTGAAACGCATCGCTCGCACCGACGCGGGGAATCCTTTACCCTACTTCCACAACAACGGCGAGAATCACATTGCGTCGGCCGCCGTGAGGAAGAGGGGGGGGGCATTAAGGGGGGGAGAGAGAGAGACATGGAGATTTTCTCAGCCTCTCATTCTTTTTTTTTTTTTTTTAATTGAACATAAATAGTACACACAAATATACAAATGTACAAGAAAACATGGCAAGGTAGAACTGAATGTCAATGAAACAACCAGGCATGAGGAAGCAAAGGACATAAGGACTCTATTGTCCATCAGAGGACATGTTGGCAGACATCTTGACAAAACCCATGACAAAGGTAAAAATAGAAAAATTCAAAAAGTGGTTCTTTGGAAATTAAAATGTCCAAAGTTTTTTTTTTTTGGATGTTGAGATCAAGAGGGGGTGTTGAGATAGGTGATCTCATTAGTTTTATTTGAGTTTACATTCTAGTATACATATGTTGTATTTGTATCTACTCTCAGGAAATGCATGGCACTTTATGACAAGGTTTGGGACTTGTTTTAGTTTTTCGCGACTGTTCAGCTAACTTGACGTTAACTTCTACGTCAGTGTTTTTTTTTTGGTATAGCGGTGCTGGCGGGAATTTTTCCCTCACTCTGTACTGTACATGTCCCATGGCTAACCGATGTTGATTCCCGGAGCTGTGAAGAAGAAAATAAAAGACGATTCAAACAAGGCAAACTTGTGAATTCCTTCCGAAACATGGAAAACGAAGAAGCTGCAAACTGAAACGCAACAGGTTATGGGCCCAGGCAACGAACAAAAGGAGGAAGATGGCAACGTTTGGTTTTCGATGGAGACGAAAACAACTACGAGCTTTGGGAAGTAAAGTTTCTGGGACACATGCGACTCGAAGGTTTGAAAGAGACAATACTTTCAACTGTTGAGCCCGACCCAGATAAAAATGCAGAATGCTTCGCTGAGCTTATCCAGTTCCTCGATGATAAAAGTCTATCATTGGTAATGAGGGAAGCCGCAGATGACGGTCGAAAAGCTTTGAAAATATTACGGGATCATTACGCCAGCCAGGGTAAGCCCAGAATTATTTCCCTGTACAGCGAACTATGCTCACTCAAGAAGGAACCCGACGAAACAATAACAGATTACATTATCAGAGCAGAAAAGGCAGTCACCGCTCTGAGAAACACAAAACAGGTGATAAGTGATGAGCTGATGATCGCTATGGTTATGAAAGGGCTTCCAGAACCGTACAAGCCCTTCGTCATTCACGTAACTCAGAGCAGTGAAGAAATGACGTTTATTCAGTTCAAGAGTAAACTAAGAAGTTATGAAGAGACTGAAAAGTTTGACAGCAAAACCAAATCAGACAATGTAATGAAAGTGGACATGTCAACGGTGATCTGCTATGGATGTGGAAACCGTGGCCATATGGCAAAAGCTTGTCACCAAAAATCAGGGCCAAAATGGTGCAGCTATCACAGAAGCACAACCCACACCGATGAGACATGCAGAAGAAAATCCAAGCCCAAAGAAGACTCGGTCAAACAAAACACAGACATCCAAGACAAAGATAAGGAAGATGAGCAAACTTTTGTATTCAAGGTCAGTCAAAAAGTCCCTCCGGAAAATATCAGAAAAAATGGACTGATGGTAGACTGTGGCGCTACATCACACATCATAACACAAGAAGACAAATTCATAAGATTTGATGAGTTTTTCAACCCAAACAAACATTACATGGAGCTAGCAGACGGGACCAGAAGAAACAAAGTGGCACTAAAAAGAGGTGATGCAGAAGTGTTACTCCAGGACATTGAAGGAAAACCTGTCCTGGTAACCTTAAGGGGAGCCTTATTCATCCCATCATATCCTCAGGACTTCATATCGGTGAAGGCAGCCACAGCTGATGGAGCCAGCGTGATATTCAAAGAAGGAGAGAACAGACTCATAACCAAAGAAGGAAAAATTTTCAGCATTGAGGAATGTGACAGACTCTACTACATAAGAACGGTAAATTATCAACAACTTTATGATGATACAGTAAATGACATGATGTCCAGAGATAGAGTAAACTTAACTTGTGATGTCAAAACATAGCATGAGATTATGGGACACTGCAATGTAAAAGATGTATTAAAATTACCAAACTTAGTAGAGGGTATGAAGATTACAGGTCAGACCAAGGTAGACTGTAACGTAGACTGTAACGTATGCACGGAGGGAAAATTCACAAATAGCAGAAACAGGCAAGCTGATGCAAAAGCTGATGCACCCCTAAAAATGGTACACACTGACTTATCAGGCCCGATTGAACCAGCTGGTCAAGAAGGGCATAAGTATGTCATTTCATTCACAGATGATTATTCAGGGGCAGTATTTGGTTTGGTTGTGGATGCGTTTCGGCTAATGCTTTTAGCACAGCTATGATGAGTTAAGGTGTGTTTGTGTGTGTGTGTGTGTGTGTGTGTGCGTGTGTGTGAGTGTGAATTTGTTTAGGTGGGGGGGGGGGGTTGCGGACAGGGAGTACCGGGGCCTCGAACGATAAGCTGAGGAGCGGAGGAGGGCAGAAGCCCGGCCCGTGATTCGCTTATGTCCAGCGGTTCGGGAATTCCAGGGCCCAAAGCGGAGGAGCGATGGAGCTGAGAAGCGGAGGAGCGGAGGTAATGTTTCTCCTCTCAGAGGCGGGGAAGTTTGGGGGCAGAAGAACCCCTTAGACTGGCTAATGTGAGCATACTCCGGACAAAGATCCCCCGGACGTATGATTGGAGCTCTCGGACCATTGGGCACACACATGTGAATGAGTGGATGAGCTAATGTTTGTTTGGTTGTGGATGCGTTTCGGCTAATGCTATTAGCACAGCTATGATGAGTTAAGGTGTGTGTGTATGTGTGTGTGTGTGTGTGTGTGTTTTTGTGTGTGTGTGAGTGTGTTTGTGTGTGTATGTGTGAGAGTTTGTTTAGGTGGGGGGGGGAGTACCAGGGCCCATAGAGGAGGAGCGGTGGAGCTGAAAAGCGGAGGAGCGGAGGCAATTTTTCTCCTCTCAGAGGCGGGGAAGCTTGGGGGCAGAAGAACCCCTTAGACCGGCCAATGTGAGCCTTCTCCGGACATAGATCACCCGGACGTATGACTGGAGCTCCCGTACCTCTAGGCACACACATATGTGAATGAGTGGATGAGCTAATGTTTGTTTTGTTGTGGATACGTTTTGGCCAATGCTATTAGCACAGCTATGATGAGTTCAGCAGTGTGTGTGTGTGTGTGTGTGTTTGTGTGTGTGTTTGTGTGTGTGTTTGTGTGTGTGTGTCTGTGTGTGTGTGTGTGTGTGTGTGTGTGCGTGTGTTTATCTGTGTGTGAGAGTTTGTTTTGGTGGGGGGGGGTTCCCGCGGACAGGGAGTACCAGGGCCTGGAGCGGATGAGGTGAGGAGCGGAGGAGGGCAGAAGCCCGGACCGTGATTCACTTATGTCCAGCGGTTCGGGAGTTCCAGGGCCAAAAGCGGAGAAGCGGAGGACAGCAAAAGCCCTGTCCGCAATTCACCTGAGTCCGGCGGATCGGTAGTACCTGGTTCCGCAGCGGAGGAGCGGAGGAGCGGAGGAGCGGAGGAGCGGAGCAAAGCGGAAGCCCGTCTTAACAACAAGGAAATTACAGATGAGGCTATAATTTCCACAGAAATCTTTAAATTCTATAGCCACCTATACACTTCGACATTGTCAAAAAGCGATTGTGACTCCTTTCCAACAAATATTCCTCAATATATCCCAAAAATAAACAACAACAAACAATATATGTTTGTTTTGTATATGTTTATATATAAACAACAAAAAATATACAGTTTGATATCTGAGATTCCTTGTGAGTCGCCAACTTAATTACATGTTGTACTCCCCTTGCAATCTTTTTTTCGTTTTAATTTTTTATTAGTCTATCTATTGATTTAATTATTTAATTTATATTTCTTTTTTTGTCTAGCATTGTAAATTTCTCACAAACCGTTAACACTATTAACTTCTGATTACATACAGAACGAATGTCCCTATGTCCTTTGCTTCCTCATGCCTGGTTGTTTCATTGACATTCAGTTCTACCTTGCCATGTTTATTTGTACATTTGTATAGTTGTGTGTACTATTTATGTTCAATTAAAAAAAAAAAAAGAATGAGAGGCTGAGAAAATCTCCATGTCTCTCTCTCCCCCCCCTTAATGCCCCCCCCCCCCTTCCTCACGGCGGCCGACGCAACGCGATTCTCGCCGTTGTTGTGGAAGTAGGGAAAAGGATTCCCCGCGTCGGTGCGAGCGATGCGTTTCAAGGCGTATTGCATGTGTGTATGGAGGGGGGGGGTCTACAGGACACCGCAGACCGGCAATGGTGCACCTTCTGCCGACATCGATCACCGAAACGTCGGCGTGGAGCCCCCGGAGCAGCCGGCGTGTACATGTGAATGAATGGAGGAGCTAATGTGTGTGTGTGGGGTGGTGGTGGTGGTGGTGGTGTGTGTGTGGGGGGGGGGGGGGGGGCGTTTCGGCTAATGCTATCAGCACAGCTATGATTATTCCCAGAACGTTGAGAACGAGCTCCCGGAACTCCAGACATGCGTATATAAAAGAGTGGAATTAAGGTGTGTGTGTGTGTGTGTGTGTGTGTGTGTGGGTGTGTGTGTGTGTGTGTGTGTGTGTATGTGTGTGTGTGTGTGTGTGTGTGTGTGTGTGTGTGTGTGTGTGTGTGTGTGTGTGTGTGTGTGTGTGTGTGTGTGTGTGTGTGTATGTGTGTGTCTGTGTGTGTGTGTGTGTGTGTGTGTGTGTGTGTGTTTGTGTGTGTGTGTCTTATCTCTGACTTGGATATCAACAAGATTCCTGTCCAATTTTCAGAGTTCCATAAACAAATACTATTATACTGGAAAATGATATATGTACACAATTTCTCAACACACAGTACAATAATTTGGAACAATAGATATGTACTGCGTGGCAACATACCTCTGTTTTACAAGGAATGCTTTGAGAAAGGTATATGGTCAATAATTGACTTGATGGATGACAATGGCAGTCGTCTAGACTATGAACAGTTCTGTACTACACACAGATTTAAGCCTCCCATATTAGAGTTGATAAAGTTACGAAACGCACTGCCTCGACAATTTGTATTCCTGACCAAAAATATAATGACGCACCAAACCGTACAACCACAGTTACCCCGACTATCACTCCAGGGAATCTCAATTCTGGACAGAAAGTGCAGCAACTCCTTTATTAGGACATGTTTCACAGGAAACTTGTTCCCTGGACGTCAAAACAAAAATAATATTTGAAATAAATTTGATAAGGAATCGACTGCCACGCTGCAAACTATGTGTCTGACTCTACCCATACCCCCCAAGGCAAGAAGAGACCCACTTCTAAATTATGAATGACATCTACCCATCTAAGGAATTATTGCGGGTACGCTTTACTTTTGAAGATAATATTTGTACATTTTGTGAAGACAACATTGAAACCACTGACCATATATTTTTTCTCATTCTCATTCCATCGTCACCAGTTTCCCTCTCAAAAGATGATATCACATTTGGTTTCCTTATAAGCAACATAACAGATGAACTCTGTGTCAATGTTCTTTTAGGCCTGGCCAAGTTCTTCATTCACAAAAACAGAATGCAAAAATGCTCCCCAAATTTTAATTTCTTCATAAACGATTTTGAATTATAAAAAAAAATCCGTAAAACTTATGGAAAAATCCAAAAACTAAAAAATATACAGTTACCCATGTCTGAGATTCCTTTTTTTGGAAAAAAAAGAAAAACAACTTAATTACATGTTATATTCCCCTTGCAATTTTTTTTTCGTTTTAATTTTTTATTTGTCTATCTATTGATTTAATTATTTCCTTTTAATTTCTTTTTTTGTCTAGCACTGTAAATTTCTCACAAACCGTTAACACTATTAACTTCTGATTACATACAGAACAAATGTCCTTATGTCCGTTGCTTCCTCATCCCTGGTTGTTTCATTGACATTCAGTTCTACCTTGCCATGTTTATTTGTACATTTGTATATTTGTGTGTACTATTTATGTTCAATTAAAAACAGTTTGATGTCTGAGATTCCTTGTGAACGGCCAACTTAATTACATGTTATATTCCCCTTACAATTTTTTTTTTAGTTTTTAATTTTATTTTTCTATCTATTTATTTAATTATTTCCTTTTAATTTTCTGTTTTTGTCTAGCATTAAAAATTTCTCGCAAACCGTTAACACTATTAACTTCTGATTACATACAGAACGAATGCCCTTATGTCCCCCCCCCCCGTCCCCCCGCTTTTTCCTTACGGTGGCAGACACTGAGATCAAAAGCAAATGGGTGTCATTGTAATGCAGTAACAGGGTGATAACAGCCGTGTTTGAAGTGTGTAGGGGCTTATAGGAGAGCAGAAGCACGTCACGCTATTCGCCTGAGTTCGGAGGATCGGGAGTACCAGGGCCCATAGCGGAGGAGCAGAGGAGTTGAGAAGCGGAGGAGCGGAGTTATGTTTCTCTTCTCAAAGGCGGGGAAGCTTGGGGGCAGCAGGACCCCTTAGACCGGCCAATGTGAGCCTTCTCCGGACATAGATCACCCGGACGTATGACTGGAGCTCCCGTACCTCTGGGCACACACATATGTGAATGAGTGGATGAGCTAATGTTTGTTTTGTTGTGGATACGTTTCGGCCAATGCTATTAGCACAGCTATGACGAGTTCAGGTGTGTGTGTGTGTGTGTGTATGGGTGTGTGTCTCTGTGTGTGTGTGTGTGTATGGGTGTGTGTCTGTGTGTGTGTGTGTGTGTCTGTGTGTGTGTGTGTGTGTGTGTGTGTGTGTGTGTGTGTTTATGTGTGTGTGAGAGTTTGTTTTGGTGGGTGGGTGGGGATGGGGGGGTTCCCGCGGACTGGGAGTACCAGGGCCTCGAGCGGATGAGCTGAGGAGCGGAGGAGGGCAGATGCCCGGCCTTGATTCGCTTATGTCCAGCGGTTCGGGAGTTCCAGGGCCCAAAGCGGAGGAGCGGAGGACAGCAAAAGCCCTGTCCGCAATTCACCTGAGTCTGGCGGATCGGTAGTACCTGGTTCCGCAGCGGAGGAGCGGAGGAGCTGAGAAGCGGAGGAGCGGAGGAGCGGAGGAGATGTTTCTCTTCTCAGAGGCGGCGAGGGGGGGGGGAGCAGGACCCCTTACCCTTATCCCCCGGACGTTTGAGTGGAGCTCCCGGACCTCCGGGCACGCACATGCGAATGACTGGATGACAAGGAGTGCCAGGGCCTGGAGCGGATGAGCAGAGGAGAGGCGGAGGGCAGAAGCCCGGCCCAGTTCGGGAGTTCCAGGGTCCAAAGCGGGGGAGCGAAGAAGCGGAGGAGAGCAGAAGAGCAGAAGACTGGCCCGGAATTCACCGAAGTCCCGCAGATCGGGAGTTCCAGGGCCCGAGCGGAAGAGCGGAGGAGCGGAGGAGCGGAGCAAAGCGGAAGCCCGTCTTAACAACAAGGAAATTACAGATGAAGCTATAATTTCCACAGAAATCTTTAAATTCTATAGCCACCTATACACTTCGACATTATCAAAAAGCGATTGTGACTCCTTTCCAACAAATATTCCTCAATATATCCCAAAAATAAACAACAACAAACAACATATGTTTGTTTTGTATATGTTTATATATAAACAACAAAAAATATACAGTTTGATGTCTGAGATTCCTTGTGAATCGCCAACTTAATTATATGTTGTATTCCCCTTGCAATCTTTTTTCGTTTTAATTTTTTATTTGTCTATCTATTGATTTAATTATTTCCTTTTAATTTCTTTTTTTGTCTAGCATTGTAAATTTCTCACAAACCGTTAACACTATTAACTTCTGATTACATACAGAACAAAGTCCTTGTTGCGTTTAAGTTTGCAGCTTCTTCGTTTTCCATGTTTCGGAAGGAATTCACAAGTTTGCCTTGTTTGAATCGTCTTTTATTTTCTTCTTCACAGCTCCGGGAATCAACATCGGTTAGCCATGGGACATGTACAGTACAGAGTGAGGGAAAAATTCCCGCCAGCACCGCTATACCAAAAAAAGAACACTGACGTAGAAGTTAACGTCAAGTTAGCTGAACAGTCGCGAAAAACTAAAACAAGTCCCAAACCTTGTCATAAAGTGCCATACATTTCCTGAGAGTAGATACAAATAAAACATATGTATACTAGAATGTAAACTCAAATAAAACTAATGAGATCACCTATCTCAACACCCCCTCTTGATCTCAACATCCAAAAAAAAAAAACTTTGGACATTTTAATTTCCAAAGAACCACTTTTTGAATTTTTCTATTTTTACCTTTGTCATGGGTTTTGTCAAGATGTCTGCCAACATGTCCTCTGATGGACAATAGATAAGATTTATTTTACCCTCACTGAGTGCTTCACGAATGAAATGATATTTTACATCAATGTGTTTTGACCTTTGTCTGTTTACAGGATTCTTACTCAGTGCGATGGCCCCCTGATTGTCTCCGTAGATTGTTGTGCAACTGTACATTTTGTTGTCCATACCGTTTAACAGTTGAGACAGGTACATGTTTTCTTGTGCGGTGGTGGCTAGGCCAATGTATTCAGCCTCACATGTTGACAGGGCCACTGTGGGCTGTTTCCTTGACTTCCATGCAATGGCTGGGCCTTGTTTTGTTAAACTGAAACAGTAGCCTGTAGTGCTACGTCTGTCTTCTACAGATGATGCCCAGTCTGAATCACTGTAAGCTATCAGGTTCAAATCCTCCTTATTTTTCTTGAAACTTAGTTCATAATCAGCTGTCCCCTTCAAATACCTCAGAACATGTTTTGCAGCTACTAAGTTTTCTACTTTTGGCATTGCCAGATTCTGTGATAGTTTGCTCACTATCCAGCTGATATCAGGTCTGGTGCAAGTCATGGCATAAATAAGACTGCCTACAATCTCACGATATTCTTTGGGGTCGACAGGTTCACTTTGCTCATTTTCATCAGCTACAGGGATGCCCTCTAATTTTTGCTCACTTGGAGTAGATCTTGCTTTACATTCTGACATTCCAACTCTCTCTAGCATTTTTAGGATGTACTTTGTCTGGTTCATTTTGATTTCATCCCCCTTTTGTTCAAATTGTATGCCCAAAAAATATGATAGTTTCCCCAGGTCTTTCATGTTGAACTTGAATTTCATGTTCTGTTTAAATGTGCTGAGTGCATCATTGCTGCTTGCTGCAATAATTCAATCTTCTTCTTCTTCTTTCGGCTTTTCCCGTCAGGGGTCGCCACAGCGAGTCAACCTTCTCCATCTAACCCTATTCTCTGTATCTTCCTCTCTCACACCAGCTACCTTCATATCCTCTCTCACTACGTCCATAAATCTTCTCTTTGGTCTTCCTCGAGACCTATTGCCTGGCAGCTCCATTTCCAGCATCCGTCTACCAATATATTCACTATCTCTTCTCTGTACATGGCCGAACCATCTCAGTCTGGCTTCTCTGACCTTCTCTCCAAAACATCAAACATGTGCCGTCCCTCTGATAGACTCATTCCTGATCCTATCCATCCTGGTCACTCCCAAAGAGAACCTCAACATCTTCATCTCTGCAACCTCTAGTTCTGTCTGCTGTCTTTTGGTCATTGGAACAGTTTCTAGTCCAAACATCATCGCTGGTCTCACCACTGTCTTGTACACCTTTCCTTTTATTCTGGCCGATAGTCTTCTATCACATAGTACCCCTGACACTTTTCTCCAGCCATTCCAACCTGCTTGGACCCGTCTCTTCACCTCTTTTACGCACTCTCCGTTGCTCTGGACTGTTGACCCTAAGTACCTGAAATCCTCCAGCTTCTTGATCTCCACTCCCTGTAGCCTCACCGCTCCACCCGAGTTCCTCTCGTTCACACACATATATTCTGTCTTGCTGTGACTAACTTTCATTCCTCTCCTTTCCAGAGCATACCTCCACCTCTCTAGATTTTCCTCTACCTGTTGTCTGCTCTCACTACAGATCACAATGTCATCCGCAAACATCATGGTCCATGGGGATTCCTGTCTAACCTCATCTGTCAGCCTACCCATCACCATTGCGAACAAGAAGGGGCTCAGAGCTGATCCCTGATGGAGTCCCACCTCCACCTTGAACTTCTCGGTTACCCCTACAGCACACCGTACCAGTGTCTCACAGCTGGCATACATGTCCTGCACCAGTCTAACATACTTCTCTGCCACTCCAGACTTCCTCATACAATACCAGAGCTCCTCTCTTGGCACCCTGTCATATGCTTTTTCTAGGTCTACGAAAACGCAATGCAGCTCCCTCTGGCCTTCTCTGTACTTTTCTATTAGCATTCTCAACGCAAATACTGCATCTGTAGTACTCTTCCTAGGCATGAAGCCATACTGCTGTTCACAAATGCTGACTTCTGCTCTCAGTCTAGTTTCCACTACTCTTTCCCATAACTTCATTGTATGGCTCATCAACTGTATCCCTCTGTAGTTGCCACAATTCTGCACATCCCCTTTATTCTTAAAAATAGGCACCATCACACTTTGTCTCCATTCTTCAGGCATCTTCTCACTCTCTAAGATCCTGTTGAATAATCTAGTCAGAAAATCTACCGCTGCCTCTCCTAGACACTTCCACACCTCCACAGGTATATCATCAGGACCAACTGCTTTTCCACTCTTCATCCTCTTCAATGCCTTCCTCACTTCACTTTTACTCATTTTTGCTACTTTGTGGTCTACAATAATCACCTCTTCTACCCTTGCCTCTCTTTCATTTTCCACATTCATCAGCTCTTCAAAGTACTCTTTCCATCTTCCTGTCACTCTTCTAGCATCTGTCAATACATTTCCCTCTCTGTCCTTTATCACCCGGACCTGCTGTACATCCTTTCCATCTTTATCTCTCTGTTTCGCCAACTTGTATAGATCATTTTCAGCCTCCTTACTATCCAACCGAGCATACAAGTCATCATAAGCCCTTTGTTTTGCCTTTGCTACCTCTATCTTTACCTTTCGCCGCATCTCCCTGAACTCCTGTCTGTTCTCTTCAGTCCTCTCAGTATCCCACTTCTTCTTCGCTAACCATTTTCTCTGTATACACTCCTGCACTTCCTCATTCCACCACCAAGTCTCCTTATCTACTTTCCTTCCAGATGACACACCAAGTACTCTTCTACCTGTCTCCCTGATCACACTAGCTGTTGTTGTCCAATCATCTGGAAGCTCTCCCTGACCACCCAGACCCTTTCTCAACTCCTCCCTGAAAACCATGCAACACTCTGCTGCAATAATTAAATCATCTACCCAAAGCAAATCTTCTCCACGGCTCTAAACTCGTTCGTCGCCGCTACTTGGGGATCACCGGATGGCTTTCTCCCTCCGCTTCGTTACATTTTATGTCCGCTAGATGGCGGCATCCGACTGTGCACAGCGCTTGGAGCTCCAGCAGGTGATCTGGCCGCTGCGTATGAGAGGAATAAACGAGTGGGGCCGTGAGTGCAATAAATCCCCCTCCACTTCTTACATGGATGTTATCACCCTGTTACTGTATTTTAACGATACCGCTGTGTTTTCCACCTCAATGTTAAGCCGATTTTTAAACATTAAAAACCAAATTGCTCGATTCAGTGACACCGAGGCCCTGAGTGGAGGACTTATGGAGTTGACTCCTCCGCTTATTCATAAGTGCATGTCTGGTGCTCCCGGAGCTTCACGCCGACGTCACGGGGATCCGTGTCCGAAGAAGGTGCACCTTGGCCGGTCTGCGGGGTCCTGTTGACCGGAAGCTGAGACTGGCCCTTCGAAATAACACGGAAAATAATTGAGAGCATATTTCTCAGTTGACAACGCCCCCACTTGCTCTCATATTATTGGTATCTTTGCCCATTTACATCAAAATAAAATACTCATGACCCAAACAACAACTTTGAAAAATTCAACAACTTAAACTGCGATGCAGGCTTTGTCATAACATCTGCCGGCATCTCTTGTGTTGGACAATACTGTAGGGCTACCTTTCCACATATTTTCTTTGTGACATCTTAACACACTCTTCTGACTGACATATTTTCTGGGTATTGATTTTGATCACTTTGCCCAAGTCCTTCATTTTAAATCTAGCTGTAAGCATGATTTTCACCTCTTTCATTACTTCCTCATCACTCGCAGCTATGATTAAATCATCTACCCATATTATGATGATGACTTTGTCATTTTGGTTTTCTTTGACATAGACACAATGATCTGCTTCATTCTGAATAAAGTTGTTGTCAATCAAGTAAGAATGGAGCATCAGATTCCAATGACGACCTGCCAAATTTTCCTGAACTGATTTCTGCATGAACACCCTCACACTTGTCATATTTGCTGTTGGAGAAAATGTTTCCTCAAAATCCATGCCATACTTTTGACTGTAGCCCTTAGCAAAATAACGAGCTTTATATTTGTTTGTGCCAACTTCATTTCTTTTTAGCGCATACACCCACCCCCCCACCCCCACTGCACACTTGCCTTGGGGTAGCTGTGTTAGGGTCAAAGTGTTGTTCTCTCTCAATGACTCCATCTCGTCGTCCATAGATTTCATCCACTTGTCAGCATTGAGGGAACTCCTTGCCTCTTTAAATGTCTGTGGGACACCACACGCCAGTCTATAACAGTAGTCAATGTTAGTGAACACTTGGTCATCGTCAATAGCACTAGTCACATAACCATTAAAGTAACTGGGCTTCTTTTTGGTTCTAGTTGATCGTCTCACATTGTCTGCACTGCTTGGCTGTGTCACACGGTCAGATACGGGGCTGCCCATTTCCAAGGTGTACAAAGGTGTACAAGACAGTGGTGAGACCAGCGATGATGTATGGACTAGAAACTGTAGAAGAAGAAGAAGAAGAAGAAGAAGAAGAAGAAGAAGAAGAAGTTAGAAAGAGAGGGTGGGGGGGAAGCAAACCTTCTCCACGGCTCTAAACTCGTTCGTCGCCGCTACTCGGGGAACACCGGATGGCTTTCTCCCTCCGCTTCCTTACATTTTATGTCCGCTAGATGGCGGCATCCGACTGTGCACAGCGCTTGGAGCTCCAGCAGGTGATCTGGCCGCTGTGTATGAGAGGAATAAACGAGTGGGGCCGTGAGTGCAATAAATCCCCCTCCACTTCTTACATGGATGTTATCACCCTGTTACTGTATTTTAACGATACCGCTGTTTTTTCGACCTCAATGTTAAGCCGATTTTTAAACATTAAAAAACCAGATTGCTCGATTCAGTGACACCGAGGCCGTGAGTGGAGGACTTATGGAATCGACTCCTCCGCTTATTCATATGTGCATGTCTGGTGCTCCCGGAGCTTCACGCCGACGTCACAGGGATCCGTGTCCGAAGAAGGTGCACCTTGGCCGGTCTGCGGGGTCCTGTTGACTGGGAAGTTGAGACTGGCCCTTGGAAATAAAACGGAAAATAATTGAGAGCATATTTCTCAGTTAACAACGCCCCCACTTGCTCTCATATTATTGGTATCTTTGCCCATTTACATCAAAATAAAATACTCATGACCCAAACAACAACTTTGAAAAATTCAACAACTTAAACTGTGATGCAGGCTTTGTCATAACATGTGCCGGCATCTCTTGTGTTGGAAAATACTGTAGGGCTACCTTTCCACATATTTTCTTTGTGACATCTTAACACACTCTTCTGACTGACATATTTTCTGGGTATTGATTTTGATCACTTTGCCCATGTCCTTCATTTTAAATCTAGCTGTAAGCATGATTTTCACCTCTTTCATTACTTCCTCATCACTCGCAGCTATGATTAAATCATCTACCCATATTATGATGATGACCTTGTCATTTTGGTTTTCTTTGACATAAACACAATGATCTGCTTCATTCTGAATAAAGTCATTGTCAATCAAGTAAGAATGGAGCATCAGATCCCAATGACGACCGACCTGTTCAGGGACGTATAGTGACTTTTTAAGTTTACACACCAGCTTCTGTTTTGTATTTGTCACTTCATACCCTTCTGGTTGTTCTACACAGAGCTCACAATCTATGGGTGCATGAAGATAGGCTGTCTTTACATCCATTTGGTGTAAGAACAAATTTTCCGGAACTGATTTCTGCATAAACACCCTCACACTTGTCATATTTACTGTTGGAGAAAATGTTTCCTCGAAATCCGTGCCATACTTTTGACTGTAGCCCTTAGCAACATACCAAGCTTTATATTTGTTTGTGCCATCTTCATTTCTTTTTAGCGCTTACGCCCCCCACCCCCCACCCCCACCCCCACTGCACACTTGCCTTGGGGTAGCTGTGTTAGGGTAAAAGTGTTCTTCTCTCTCAATGACTCCATCTCTTCGTCCATAGATTTCATCCACTTGTCAGCATTAAGTGAACTCCTTGCCTCTTTAAATGTCTAACTGATCATAATCATCATCATCATCATCATCATCATCATCATCATCATCATCATCATCCTGGTCTGAGCTCATCTCTGTCTGGGTTTGTTGCTCTGGAGATGGGTTCGACACAAATTTTAGCAGTCTGTTTTAGTACTCTTTCACTATTTGGATAATATACAAAATAAGCTGGACTATTTTTGTCATATCCAATGAAAACTCCCTTCTCACCTCTTGAGTCAAGTTTCTTTTTGTTGTGCTTGTATGCATAGCACACAGCACCAAACTTTTGCATTTGTGACACATTTGGTTTCTTTCCCGTCAAGCCGAAACGCCCCCCCCCCCCCCCCCCCCCACCACCACCACCACCACACACACATTAGCTCCTCCATTCATTCACATGTACACGCCGGCTGCTCCGGGAGCTCCACGCCGACGTTTCGGTGATCGATGTCCGCAGAAGGTGCACCATTGCCGGCCTGCGGTATCCTGTAGACCCCCCCCTCCATACACACATGCAATACGCCTTGAAACGCATCGCTCGCACCGACGCGGGGAATCCTTTACCCTACTTCCACAACAACGGCGAGAATCACATTGCGTCGGCCGCCGTGAGGAAGAGGGGGGGGGGGGCATTAAGGGGGAGAGAGAGACATGGAGATTTTCTCAGCCTCTCATTCTTTTTTTTTTTTTTTTTTTTAATTGAACATAAATAGTACACACAAATATACAAATGTACAAATAAACATGGCAAGGTAGAACTGAATGTCAATGAAACAACCAGGCATGAGGAAGCAAAGGACATAAGGACTGTTGAGATAGGTGATCTCATTAGTTTTATTTGAGTTTACATTCTAGTATACATATGTTTTATTTGTATCTACTCTCAGGAAATGTATGGCACTTTATGACAAGGTTTGGGACTTGTTTTAGTTTTTCGCGACTGTTCAGCTAACTTGACGTTAACTTCTACGTCAGTGTTCTTTTTTTGGTATAGCGGTGCTGGCGGGAATTTTTCCCTCACTCTGTACTGTACATGTCCCATGGCTAACCGATGTTGATTCCCGGAGCTGTGAAGAAGAAAATAAAAGACGATTCAAACAAGGCAAACTTGTGAATTCCTTCCGAAACATGGAAAACGAAGAAGCTGCAAACTTAAACGCAACAGGTTATGGGCCCAGGCAACGAACAAAAGGAGGAAGATGGCAACGTTTGGTTTTCGATGGAGACGAAAACTACTACGAGCTTTGGGAAGTAAAGTTTCTGGGACACATGCGACTCGAAGGTTTGAAAGAGACAATACTTTCAACTGTTGAGCCCGACCCAGATAAAAATGCAGAATG
Source organism: Fistularia commersonii (assembly GCF_037954325.1). NCBI lineage: Eukaryota > Metazoa > Chordata > Actinopteri > Syngnathiformes > Fistulariidae > Fistularia > Fistularia commersonii. Next base: position 885,164 of record NW_028234003.1, read on the forward strand.
CTTCGCTGAGCTTATCCAGTTCCTCGATGATAAAAGTCTATCATTGGTAATGAGGGAAGCCGCAGATGACGGTCGAAAAGCTTTGAAAATATTACGGGATCATTACGCCAGCCAGGGTAAGCCCAGAATTATTTCCCTGTACAGCGAACTATGCTCACTCAAGAAGGAACCCGACGAAACAATAACAGATTACATGATCAGAGCAGAAAAGGCAGTCACCGCTCTGAGAAACACAAAACAGGTGATAAGTGATGAGCTGATGATCGCTATGGTTATGAAAGGGCTTCCAGAACCGTACAAGCCCTTCGTCATTCACGTAACTCAGAGCAGTGAAGAAATGACGTTTATTCAGTTCAAGAGTAAACTAAGAAGTTATGAAGAGACTGAAAAGTTTGACAGCAAAACCAAATCAGACAATGTAATGAAAGTGGACATGTCAACGGTGATCTGCTATGGATGTGGAAACCGTGGCCATATGGCAAAAGCTTGTCACCAAAAATCAGGGCCAAAATGGTGCAGCTATCACAGAAGCACAACCCACACCGATGAGACATGCAGAAGAAAATCCAAGCCCAAAGAAGACTCGGTCAAACAAAACACAGACATCCAAGACAAAGATAAGGAAGATGAGCAAACTTTTGTATTCAAGGTCAGTCAAAAAGTCCCTCCGGAAAATATCAGAAAAAATGGACTGATGGTAGACTGTGGCGCTACATCACACATCATAACACAAGAAGACAAATTCATAAGATTTGATGAGTTTTTCAACCCAAACAAACATTACATGGAGCTAGCAGACGGGACCAGAAGAAACAAAGTGGCACTAAAAAGAGGTGATGCAGAAGTGTTACTCCAGGACATTGAAGGAAAACCTGTCCTGGTAACCTTAAGGGGAGCCTTATTCATCCCATCATATCCTCAGGACTTCATATCGGTGAAGGCAGCCACAGCTGATGGAGCCAGCGTGATATTCAAAGAAGGAGAGAACAGACTCATAACCAAAGAAGGAAAAATTTTCAGCATTGAGGAATGTGACAGACTCTACTACATAAGAACGGTAAATTATCAACAACTTTATGATGATACAGTAAATGACATGATGTCCAGAGATAGAGTAAACTTAACTTGTGATGTCAAAACATAGCATGAGATTATGGGACACTGCAATGTAAAAGATGTATTAAAATTACCAAACTTAGTAGAGGGTATGAAGATTACAGGTCAGACCAAGGTAGACTGTAACGTAGACTGTAACGTATGCACGGAGGGAAAATTCACAAATAGCAGAAACAGGCAAGCTGATGCAAAAGCTGATGCACCCCTAAAAATGGTACACACTGACTTATCAGGCCCGATTGAACCAGCTGGTCAAGAAGGGCATAAGTATGTCATTTCATTCACAGATGATTATTCAGGGGCAGTATTTGGTTTGGTTGTGGATGCGTTTCGGCTAATGCTTTTAGCACAGCTATGATGAGTTAAGGTGTGTTTGTGTGTGTGTGTGTGTGTGTGTGTGCGTGTGTGTGAGTGTGAATTTGTTTAGGTGGGGGGGGGGGTTGCGGACAGGGAGTACCGGGGCCTCGAACGATAAGCTGAGGAGCGGAGGAGGGCAGAAGCCCGGCCCGTGATTCGCTTATGTCCAGCGGTTCGGGAATTCCAGGGCCCAAAGCGGAGGAGCGATGGAGCTGAGAAGCGGAGGAGCGGAGGTAATGTTTCTCCTCTCAGAGGCGGGGAAGTTTGGGGGCAGAAGAACCCCTTAGACTGGCTAATGTGAGCATACTCCGGACAAAGATCCCCCGGACGTATGATTGGAGCTCTCGGACCATTGGGCACACACATGTGAATGAGTGGATGAGCTAATGTTTGTTTGGTTGTGGATGCGTTTCGGCTAATGCTATTAGCACAGCTATGATGAGTTAAGGTGTGTGTGTATGTGTGTGTGTGTGTGTGTGTGTTTTTGTGTGTGTGTGAGTGTGTTTGTGTGTGTATGTGTGAGAGTTTGTTTAGGTGGGGGGGGGAGTACCAGGGCCCATAGAGGAGGAGCGGTGGAGCTGAAAAGCGGAGGAGCGGAGGCAATTTTTCTCCTCTCAGAGGCGGGGAAGCTTGGGGGCAGAAGAACCCCTTAGACCGGCCAATGTGAGCCTTCTCCGGACATAGATCACCCGGACGTATGACTGGAGCTCCCGTACCTCTAGGCACACACATATGTGAATGAGTGGATGAGCTAATGTTTGTTTTGTTGTGGATACGTTTTGGCCAATGCTATTAGCACAGCTATGATGAGTTCAGCAGTGTGTGTGTGTGTGTGTGTGTTTGTGTGTGTGTTTGTGTGTGTGTTTGTGTGTGTGTGTCTGTGTGTGTGTGTGTGTGTGTGTGTGTGCGTGTGTTTATCTGTGTGTGAGAGTTTGTTTTGGTGGGGGGGGGTTCCCGCGGACAGGGAGTACCAGGGCCTGGAGCGGATGAGGTGAGGAGCGGAGGAGGGCAGAAGCCCGGACCGTGATTCACTTATGTCCAGCGGTTCGGGAGTTCCAGGGCCAAAAGCGGAGAAGCGGAGGACAGCAAAAGCCCTGTCCGCAATTCACCTGAGTCCGGCGGATCGGTAGTACCTGGTTCCGCAGCGGAGGAGCGGAGGAGCGGAGGAGCGGAGGAGCGGAGGAGCGGAGGAGCGGAGCAAAGCGGAAGCCCGTCTTAACAACAAGGAAATTACAGATGAGGCTATAATTTCCACAGAAATCTTTAAATTCTATCGCCACCTATACACTTCGACATTGTCAAAAAGCGATTGTGACTCCTTTCCAACAAATATTCCTCAATATATCCCAAAAATAAACAACAACAAACAATATATGTTTGTTTTGTATATGTTTATATATAAACAACAAAAAATATACAGTTTGATATCTGAGATTCCTTGTGAGTCGCCAACTTAATTACATGTTGTACTCCCCTTGCAATCTTTTTTTCGTTTTATTTTTTTATTAGTCTATCTATTGATTTAATTATTTAATTTATATTTCTTTTTTTGTCTAGCATTGTAAATTTCTCACAAACCGTTAACACTATTAACTTCTGATTCCATACAGAACGAATGTCCTTATGTCCTTTGCTTCCTCATGCCTGGTTGTTTCATTGACATTCAGTTCTACCTTGCCATGTTTATTTGTACATTTGTATAGTTGTGTGTACTATTTATGTTCAATTAAAAAAAAAAAAAGAATGAGAGGCTGAGAAAATCTCCATGTCTCTCTCTCCCCCCCCTTAATGCCCCCCCCCCTTCCTCACGGCGGCCGACGCAACGCGATTCTCGCCGTTGTTGTGGAAGTAGGGAAAAGGATTCCCCGCGTCGGTGCGAGCGATGCGTTTCAAGGCGTATTGCATGTGTGTATGGAGGGGGGGGGTCTACAGGACACCGCAGACCGGCAATGGTGCACCTTCTGCCGACATCGATCACCGAAACGTCGGCGTGGAGCCCCCGGAGCAGCCGGCGTGTACATGTGAATGAATGGAGGAGCTAATGTGTGTGTGCGGGGTGGTGGTGGTGGTGGTGGTGGTGGTGTGTGTGTGGGGGGGGGGGGGGGGGGCGTTTCGGCTAATGCTATCAGCACAGCTATGATTATTCCCAGAACGTTGAGAACGAGCTCCCGGAACTCCAGACATGCGTATATAAAAGAGTGGAATTAAGGTGTGTGTGTGTGTGTGTGTGTGTGTGTGTGTGTGTGTGTGTGTGTGTGTGTGTGTGTGTGTGTGTGTGTGTGTGTGTGTGTGTGTATGTGTGTGTGTGTGTGTGTGTGGGTGTGTGTCTGTGTGTGTGTGTGTGTGTCTGTGTGTGTGTGTGTGTTTGTGTGTGTGTGTCTTATCTCTGACTTGGATATCAACAAGATTCCTGTCCAATTTTCAGAGTTCCTCTATCTGGAGGAACAGACCACACCATCTAAAAAAATAACATATGGGGAAAGAAACAAGTGACGGAGGGCTGAAAGTGATAGAGTTGGACTGCCTGAATGGGACATTGAAGGTGAACTGGTTGAAATCCTGGATCAAACATCATCATTCTTTCTGGTATTGTACTCCAAACTACTTATTCAACATAGTCGGCAGCCTAAGTCTTCTACTTATCTCTGACTTGGATATCAACAAGATTCCTGTCCAATTTTCAGAGTTCCATAAACAAATACTATTATACTGGAAAATGATATATGTACACAATTTCTCAACACACAGTACAATAATTTGGAACAATAGATATGTACTGCGTGGCAACAAACCTCTGTTTTACAAGGAATGCTTTGAGAAAGGTATATGGTCAATAATTGACTTGATGGATGACAATGGTAGTCCTCTAGACTATGAACAGTTCTGTACTACACACAGATTTAAGCCTCCCATATTAGAGTTGATAAAGTTATGAAACGCACTGCCTCGACAATTTGTATTCCTGACCAAAAATATAATGACGCACCGAACCGTACAACTACAGTTACCCCGACTATCACTCCAGGGAATCTCAATTCTGGACAGAAAGTGCAGCAACTCCTTTATTAGGACATGTTTCACAGGAAACTTATTCCCTGGACGTCAAAACAAAAATAATATTTGAAATAAATTTGATAAGGAATCGATTGCCACGCTGCGAACTATGTATCTGACTCTACCCATACCCCCCAAGGCAAAAAGAGACCCACTTCTAAATTATGAATGACATCTACCCATCTCAGGAATTATTGAGGGTACGCTTTACTTTTGAAGATAATATTTGTACATTTTGTGAAGACAACATTGAAACCACTGACCATATATTTTTTCTCATTCTCATTCCATCGTCACCAGTTTCCCTCTCAAAAGATGATATCACATTTGGTTTACTTTTAAGCAACATAACAGATGAACTCTGTGTCAATGTTCTTTTAGGCCTGGCCGAATTCTTCATTCACAAAAACAGAATGCAAAAATGCTCCCCAAATTTTAATTTCTTCATAAACGATTTTGAATTATAAAAAAAAAACCTTAAAACTTATGGAAAAATCCAAAAACTAAAAAATATACAGTTACCCATGTCTGAGATTCCTTTTTTTGGAAAAAAAAAGAAACAACTTAATTACATGTTATATTCCCCTTGCAATTTTTTTTTCGTTTTAATTTTTTATTTGTCTATCTATTGATTTAATTATTTCCTTTTAATTTCTTTTTTTGTCTAGCACTGTAAATTTCTCACAAACCGTTAACACTATTAACTTCTGATTACATACAGAACAAATGTCCTTATGTCCGTTGCTTCCTCATCCCTGGTTGTTTCATTGACATTCAGTTCTACCTTGCCATGTTTATTTGTACATTTATATATTTGTGTGTACTATTTATGTTCAATTAAAAACAGTTTGATGTCTGAGATTCCTTGTGAACGGCCAACTTAATTACATGTTATATTCCCCTTACAATTTTTTTTTTTAGTTTTTAATTTTATTTTTCTATCTATTTATTTAATTATTTCCTTTTAATTTTCTGTTTTTATCTAGCATTAAAAATTCTCGCAAACCGTTAACACTATTAACTTCTGATTACATACAGAACGAATGCCCTTATGTCTCCTGTCACCCCCCCCCCGTCCCCCCCGCTTTTTCCGTACAGTGGCAGACACTGAGATCAAAAGCAAATGGGTGTCATTGTAATGCAGTAACAGGGTGATAACAGCCGTGTTGGAAGTGTGTAGGGGCTTCTAGGAGAGCAGAAGCACGTCACGCTATTCGCCTGAGTTCAGAGGACCGGGAGTACCAGGGCCCATAGCGGAGGAGCAGAGGAGTTGAGAAGCGGAGGAGCGGAGGAGCGGAGTTATGTTTCTCTTCTCAAAGGCGGGGAAGCTTGGGGGCAGCAGGACCCCTTAGACCGGCCAATGTGAGCCTTCTCCGGACATAGATCACCCGGACTCATGACTGGAGCTCCCGTACCTCTGGGCACACACATATGTGAATGAGTGGATGAGCTAATGTTTGTTTTGTTGTGGATACGTTTCGGCCAATGCTATTAGCACAGCTATGATGAGTTCAGGTGTGTGTGTGTGTGTGTATGTGTGTGTGTGTGTGTGTGTGTGTGTGTGTGTGTGTGTGTGTGTGTGGGTGTGTGTCTGTGTGTGTGTGTGTGTGTGTGTGTCTGTGTGTGTGTGTGTGTTGGTGTGTGTGTGTGTTTGTGTGTGCGTGTGTTTATGTGTGTGTGAGAGTTTGTTTTGGTGGGTGGGGGGGGGTTCCCGCGGACTGGGAGTACCAGGCCCTTAAGCGGATGAGGTGAGGAGCGGAGGAGGGCAGAAGCCCGGAACGTGATTCGCTTATGTCCAGCGGTTCGGGAGTTCCAGGGCCCAAAGCGGAGGAGCGGAGGACAGGAAAAGCCCTGTCCGCAATTCACCTGAGTCTGGCGTATCGGTAGTACCTGGTTCCGCAGCAGAGGAGCGGAGGAGCTGAGAAGCGGAGGAGCGGAGGAGCGGAGGAGCGGAGGAGCGGAGGAGATGTTTCTCTTCTCAGAGACGGCGAGGGGGGGGGGGGGAGCAGGACCCCTTACCCTTATCCCCCGGACGTTTGAGTGGAGCTCCCGGACCTCCGGGCACACACATGCGAATGACTGGATGACAGGGAGTTCCAGGGCCTGGAGCGGATGAGCAGAGGAGAGGCGGAGGGCAGAAGCCCGGCCCGGTTCGGGAGTTCCAGGGTCCAAAGCGGGGGAGGGAAAAAAGGAGGAGGGGAGGAGAGCAGAAGACTGGCCTGGAATTCACCGAAGTCCCGCAGATCGGGAGTTCCAGGGCCCGGAGCGGAAGACCGGAGGAGCGGAGGAGCGGAGGAGCGGAGGAGCAGAGGAGCTGAGGAGCGGAGGAGCGGAAGAGAGCGGAAGCCCAGCCGACAATTCGCCTGAGTCCCGCGGAAGGGGATTACCAGGCCCTGGAGCCTGAATCGCTTATGTCCTGCGGTTCCGGAGTACCAGGGCCCGGAGCGGAGGAGCGGAGGAGCGGAGGAGCGGAGGAGCGGAGGAGCGGATGAGCGGATGAGCTGAGGAGAGCGGAAGCCCGGCCGACAATTCGCCTGAGTCCCGCGGAGAAGGAGTACCAGGGCCTGGAGCCTGATTCGCTTATGGCAAGCAGTTCAGGAGTACCAGGGCCTGGTGCGGAGGAGCGGAGGGGCGGATGAGTGGAGGAGCGGAGGAGAGCGGAAACCCGGCCCACATTTCGCCTGAGTCCCGCGGATTGGGAGTACCAGGGCCTGGAGCCTGATTCGCTTATGGCAAGCAGTTCAGGAGTATCAGGGCCGGAACGGAGGAGCGGAGGAGCGGAGGAGCGGAGGACCGGAGGACCGGAAGAGAGCTGAATCCGGCCGACAATTCGCCTGAGTCCCGCGGAAAGGGAGTACCAGGGCCAGAAGCGTGATTTAATGATGTCCAGCAGTTCAGGAGTACCAGGGCCGGAGCGGAGGAGCGGAGGAGCTGAGGAGCGGAGGAGCGGAGGAGCGGAGGAGCGGAGGACCGGAGGACCGGAGGACCGGAGGACCGGAGGAGAGCTGAATCCGTCCGACAATTCGCCTGAGTCCCGCGGAAAGGGAGTACCAGGGCCAGAAGCGTGATTTAATGATGTCCAGCAGTTCAGGAGTACCAGGGCCGGAGCGGAGGAGCGGAGGAGCGGAGGAGCGGAGGAGAGCGGAAGCCCGGCCGAATATTTGCCTAAGTCCCGCGGAAAGGGAGTACCAGGGCCAGGAACGTGATTCGCTTATGTCTAGCAGTTCAGGAGTACCAGGGCCTGGAGTTGAGGTGCGGAGGAGTGGATGAGAGGAGAAGCGGAGGAGAGCGGAAGCCTTGCCGACAATTCGCCTGAGTCCCGCGGAGAGGGAGTACCAGGGCCTGGAGCCTGATTCGCTTATGTCTAGCAGTTCAGGAGTACCAGGGCCCGGAGCGGAGTAGCGGAGGAGCGGATGAGAGGAGAAGCGGAGGAGAGCGGAAGCCCGGCCGACAATTCGCCTAAGCCCCGCGGAGAGGGAGTACCAGGGCCTGGAGCCTGATTCGCTTATGTCCAGCAGTTCAGGAGTACCAGGGCCCGAAGCGGAGGAACGGAGGAGCGGAGGAGCGGAGGAGCGGATGAGCGGATGAGCTGAGGAGAGCGGAAGCCCGGCCGGCAATTAACCTGAGTCCCGCGGAGAGGGAGTACCAGGGCCAGAAGCGTGATTTAATGATGTTCAGCAATTCAGGAGTACCAGGGTAAGGTGCGGAGGAGCGGAGGAGCGGAGGGGCGGATGATTGGATGAGCGGACGAGCGGAGGAGAGAGGAAGCCCGGCCCACATTTCGCCCAACTCCTGCGGAGAGGGAGTACCAGGGCCTGGAGCCTGATTCGCATATGTCCAGCAGTTCAGGAGTACCAGGGCCAGAGCGGAGGAGCGGAGGAGCGGAGGAGAGCGGAAGCCCGGCCGAATATTTGCCTAAGTCCCGCGGAGAGGGAGTACCAGGGCCTGGAGCCTGATTCGCTTATGTCTAGCAGTTCAGGAGTACCAGGGCCCAGAGCGGAGGAGCGGAGGAGCGGATGAGAGGAGAAGCGGTGGAGAGCGGAAGCCCGGCCGACAATTCGCCTAAGTCCCGCGGATTGGTAGTACCAGGGCCCGGAGCGGGGCATCGGAGGAGCAGATGAGCAGAAGAGCGGAGGAGCGGAAGATCGGAGGAGCGGAAGAGCGGAGGAGCGGAGGAGCGGAGGAGCGGATGAGCGGAGGAGCGGAGGTGAGCGGAAGCCCGGCCGAATATTCGCCTGAGTCCTGCGGAGAGGGAGTACCAGGGCCTGGAGCCTGATTCGCTTATGTCCAGCAGTTCAGGAGTACCAGGGCCTGGAGTTGAGGTGCGGAGGAGTGGATGAGAGGAGAAGCGGAGGAGAGCGGAAGCCTTGCCGACAATTCGCCTGAGTCCAGCGGAAAGGGAGTACCAGGCCCTGGAGCCTGATTCGCTTATGTCTAGCAGTTCAGGAGTACCAGGGCCCGGAGCGGAGGAGCGGAGGAGCGGATGAGAGGAGAAGCGGAGGAGAGCGGAAGCCCGGCCGACAATTCGCCGAAGTCCCGCGGAGAGGGAGTACCAGGGCCTGGAGCCTGATTCGCTTATGTCCAGCAGTTCAGGAGTACCAGGGCCGGAACGGAGGAGCGGAGGAGCGGAGGAACGGAGGAGCGGAGGACCGGAGGAGAGCTGAATCCGGCCGACAATTCGCCTGAGTCCCGCGGAAAGGGAGCACCAGGGCCAGAAGCGTGATTTAATGATGTCCAGCAGTTCAGGAGTACCAGGGCCGGAGCGGAGGAGCGGAGGAGAGCGGAAGCCCGGCCGAATATTTGCCTAAGTCCCGCGGAAAGGGAGTACCAGGGCCAGGAACGTGATTCGCTTATGTCTAGCAGTTCAGGAGTACCAGGGCCTGGAGTTGAGGTGCGGAGGAGTGGATGAGAGGAGAAGCGGTGGAGAGCGGAAGCCCGGCCGACAATTCGCCTAAGTCCCGCGGATTGGTAGTACCAGGGCCCGGAGCGGGGCAGCGGAGTAGCAGATGAGCAGAAGAGCGGAGGAGCGGAGGATCGGAGGAGCGGAAGAGCGGAGGAGCGGAGGAGCGGAGGAGTGGATGAGCGGATGAGCGGAGGTGAGCGGAAGCCCGGCCGACAATTCGCCTGAGTCCCGCGGAGAGGGAGTACCAGGGCCAGAAGCGTCATTTAATGATGTTCAGCAATTCAGGAGTACCAGGGCAAGGTGCGGAGGAGCGGAAGAGCGGAGGGGCGGATGAGTGGATGAGCGGACGAGCGGAGGAGAGAGGAAGCCCGGCCCACATTTCACCTAAGTCCCGCGGAGAGGGAGTACCAGGACCTGGAGCCTGATTCGCATATGTCCAGCAGTTCAGGAGTACCAGGGCCGGAGCGGAGGAGCGGAGGAGCGGAGGAGCGGAGGAGCGGATGAGCGGATGAGCTGAGGAGAGCGGAAGCCCGGCCGGCAATTAACCTGAGTCCCGCGGAGAGGGAGTACCAGGGCCAGAAGCGTGATTTAATGATGTTCAGCAATTCAGGAGTACCAGGGTAAGGTGCGGAGGAGCGGAGGAGCGGAGGGGCGGATGATTGGATGAGCGGACGAGCGGAGGAGAGAGGAAGCCCGGCCCACATTTCGCCCAACTCCTGCGGAGAGGGAGTACCAGGGCCTGGAGCCTGATTCGCATATGTCCAGCAGTTCAGGAGTACCAGGGCCAGAGCGGAGGAGCGGAGGAGCGGAGGAGAGCGGAAGCCCGGCCGAATATTTGCCTAAGTCCCGCGGAGAGGGAGTACCAGGGCCTGGAGCCTGATTCGCTTATGTCTAGCAGTTCAGGAGTACCAGGGCCCAGAGCGGAGGAGCGGAGGAGCGGATGAGAGGAGAAGCGGTGGAGAGCGGAAGCCCGGCCGACAATTCGCCTAAGTCCCGCGGATTGGTAGTACCAGGGCCCGGAGCGGGGCATCGGAGGAGCAGATGAGCAGAAGAGCGGAGGAGCGGAAGATCGGAGGAGCGGAAGAGCGGAGGAGCGGAGGAGCGGAGGAGCGGATGAGCGGAGGAGCGGAGGTGAGCGGAAGCCCGGCCGAATATTCGCCTGAGTCCTGCGGAGAGGGAGTACCAGGGCCTGGAGCCTGATTCGCTTATGTCCAGCAGTTCAGGAGTACCAGGGCCTGGAGTTGAGGTGCGGAGGAGTGGATGAGAGGAGAAGCGGAGGAGAGCGGAAGCCTTGCCGACAATTCGCCTGAGTCCAGCGGAAAGGGAGTACCAGGCCCTGGAGCCTGATTCGCTTATGTCTAGCAGTTCAGGAGTACCAGGGCCCGGAGCGGAGGAGCGGAGGAGCGGATGAGAGGAGAAGCGGAGGAGAGCGGAAGCCCGGCCGACAATTCGCCGAAGTCCCGCGGAGAGGGAGTACCAGGGCCTGGAGCCTGATTCGCTTATGTCCAGCAGTTCAGGAGTACCAGGGCCGGAACGGAGGAGCGGAGGAGCGGAGGAACGGAGGAGCGGAGGACCGGAGGAGAGCTGAATCCGGCCGACAATTCGCCTGAGTCCCGCGGAAAGGGAGCACCAGGGCCAGAAGCGTGATTTAATGATGTCCAGCAGTTCAGGAGTACCAGGGCCGGAGCGGAGGAGCGGAGGAGAGCGGAAGCCCGGCCGAATATTTGCCTAAGTCCCGCGGAAAGGGAGTACCAGGGCCAGGAACGTGATTCGCTTATGTCTAGCAGTTCAGGAGTACCAGGGCCTGGAGTTGAGGTGCGGAGGAGTGGATGAGAGGAGAAGCGGTGGAGAGCGGAAGCCCGGCCGACAATTCGCCTAAGTCCCGCGGATTGGTAGTACCAGGGCCCGGAGCGGGGCAGCGGAGTAGCAGATGAGCAGAAGAGCGGAGGAGCGGAGGATCGGAGGAGCGGAAGAGCGGAGGAGCGGAGGAGCGGAGGAGTGGATGAGCGGATGAGCGGAGGTGAGCGGAAGCCCGGCCGACAATTCGCCTGAGTCCCGCGGAGAGGGAGTACCAGGGCCAGAAGCGTCATTTAATGATGTTCAGCAATTCAGGAGTACCAGGGCAAGGTGCGGAGGAGCGGAAGAGCGGAGGGGCGGATGAGTGGATGAGCGGACGAGCGGAGGAGAGAGGAAGCCCGGCCCACATTTCACCTAAGTCCCGCGGAGAGGGAGTACCAGGACCTGGAGCCTGATTCGCATATGTCCAGCAGTTCAGGAGTACCAGGGCCGGAGCGGAGGAGCGGAGGAGCGGAGGTGAGCGGAAGCCCGGCCGAATATTTGCCGAAGTCCCGTGGAAAGGGAGTACCACGGCCTGGAGCCTGATTCGCTTATGTATTGCAGTTCAGGAGTACCAGGGCCCGAAGCGGAGGAGCGGATGAGATGAGAAGCGGTGGAGAGCGGAAGCCCGGCCCACATTTCGCCTGAGTCCCGCGGATTGGGAGTACCAGGGCCTGGAGCCTGGTTCGCTTATGGCAAGCAGTTCAGGAGTACCAGGGCCCAGAGCGGAGGAGCGGAGGAGCGGAGGAGCGCAGGAGCGCAGGAGCGCAAGAGCGGAGGTGAGCGGAAGCCCGGCCGAATATTCGCCGAAGTCCCGCGGATTGGGAGTACCAGGGCCTGGAGCCTGATTCGCTTATGGCAAGCAGTTCAGGAGTACCAGGGCCCTGAGCGGTCGAGCGGAGGAACGGAGGTGAGCGGTTGCCCGGCCTAATATTCGCCTAAGTCCCGCGGAGAAGGAGTACCAGGGCCAGGAACGTGATTCGCTGATGTCTAGCAGTTCAGGAGTACCAGGGCCCGGAGCGGAGGTGCGGAGGAGTGGATGAGAGGAGAAGCGGAGGAGAGCGGAAGCCCGGCCGACAATTCGCCTGAGTCCAGCGGAAAGGGAGTACCAGCGCCTATAGCCTGATTCGCTCATGTCTAGCAGTTCAGGAGTACCAGGGCCCGGAGCGGAGGAACGGAGGAGCGGAGGAGCGGAGGAGCGGATGAGCGGATGAGCTGAGGAGAGCGGAAGCCCGGCCGGCAATTCACCTGAGTCCCGCGGAGAGGGAGTACCAGGGCCAGAAGCGTGATTTAATGATGTTCAGCAATTCAGGAGTACCAGGGCCCGGAGCGGAGGAGCGGAGGAGCGGAGGGGCGGATGAGTGGAGGATTGGAGGAGCGGAAGAGAGCGGAAACCCGGCCCACATTTCGCCTAAGTCCTGCGGAGAGGGAGTACCAGGGCCTGGAGCCTGATTCGCATGTGTCCAGCAGTTCAGGAGTACCAGGGCCGGAGCGGATGAGCGGAGGAACGGAGTTGAGCGGTTGCCCGGACGAATATTCGCCTAAGTCCCGCGGAGAGGGAGTACCACGGCCTGGAGCCTGATTCGCTTATGGCAAGCAGTTCAGGAGTACCAGGGCCCAGAGCGGAGGAGCGGAGGAGCGGAGGAGCGGAGGAGCGGATGAGAGGAGAAGCGGTGGAGAGCGGAAGTCCGGCCGACAATTCGCCTAAGTCCCGCGGATTGGTAGTACCAGGGCCCGGAGCGGGGCAGCGGAGGAGCAGATGAGCAGAAGAGCGGAGGAGCGGATGAGCGGAGGAGCGGAGGTGAGCGGAAGCCCGGTCGACAATTCGCCTAAGTCCCGCGGAGAGGGAGTACCAGGGCCAGTATCGTGATTCGCTTTTGTCTAGCAGTTCAGCAGTACCAGGGCCTGGAGCGGAGGTGCGGAGGAGTGGATGAGAGGAGAAGCGGAGGAGAGCGGAAGCCCGGCCGACAATTCGCCTGAGTCCAGCGGAAAGGGAGTACCAGGGCTTCGAGCCTGATTCGCTTATGTCTAGCAGTTCAGGAGTACCAGGGCCAGGAGCGGAGGAGCGGATGAGCAGAAGAACGTTTAAGCGGTGGAGCGGAGGAGCGGATGAGCGGAGGAGAGCGGAATCCGGCCGACAATTCGCCTGAGTCCCGCGGAAAGGGAGTACCATGACCTGGAGCCTGAATCTCATGTCCTGCGGTTTCGGAGTACCAGGGCCCGGAGCGGAGGAGCGGATGAGCGGAGGAGCGGAGGTGAGCGGAAGCCCGGCCGAATATTCGCCTAAGTACCGCAGAAAGGGAGTACCAGGGCCTGGAGCCTGATTCGCTTATGTCTAGCAGTTCAGGAGTACCAGGGCCCGGAGCGGAGGAGCGGAGGAGCGGAGGAGCGGATGAGAGGAGAAGCGGAGGAGAGCGGAAGCCCGGCCGACAATTCGCCTAAGTCCCGCGGAGAGGGAGTACCAGGACCTGGAGCCTGATTCGCTTATGTCCAGCAGTTCAGGAGTATCAGGGCCGGAACGGAGGAGCGGAGGAGCGGAGGACCGGAGGACCGGAGGACCGGAAGAGAGCTGAATCCGGCCGACAATTCGCCTGAGTCCCGCGGAAAGGGAGTACCAGGGCCAGAAGCGTGATTTAATGATGTCCAGCAGTTCAGGAGTACCAGGGCCGGAGCGGAGGAGCGGAGGAGCTGAGGAGCGGAGGAGCGGAGGAGCGGAGGAGCGGAGGACCGGAGGACCGGAGGACCGGAGGAGCGGAGGAGAGCGGAAACCCGACCCACAATTCAACTAAGTCCCGCGGAGAGGGAGTACCAAGGCCTGGAGTCTGATTCGCTTATGTCTAGCAGTTCAGGAGTACCAGGGCCGGAGCGGAGGAGCGGAGGAGCCGAGGAGCGGAGGAGAGTGGAAGCCCGGCCGGCAAATCGCCTGTGTCTCGCGGAGAGGGAGTACCAGGTTCTGGAGCCTGAATCGCCTACGTCCAGCAGTTCAGGAGTACCAGGGCCAGGAGCGGAGGAGCGGAGGAGCGGAGGAGCGGAGAAGCGGAGGAGAGCGGAAGCCCGTCCGACAATTCGCCTGAGTCCCGCGGAAGGGGAGTACAAGGGTCTGGAGCCTGAAATGCTTATGTCCAGCAGTTCAGGAGTACCAGGGCCAGGAGCGGAGGACCGGAGGAGCGGAGTACCGGAGGAGCGGAGGAGCGAGGGAGTGGAAAAGCGGAGGAGCGGAGGAGAGGAGGAGAGGAGGAGCGGAAGAGCGGAGGAGCGGAGGAGCGGAGGAGAGGGGAAGCACGCTCCATATTTCACCAGAGTCCCGCGGATAGGGAGTAACAGGGCCAAGAGCCTGATTCGCTTATGTCCAGCAGTTCTGGAGTACTAAGGCCCGGAGCGGATCAGCGGCGGAGCGGATGAGTGGAAGAACGGAGAAGCGGTGGAGCGGAGGAGCGGAGGAGTGGAGGAGCGGAGGAGCAGAGTTATGTTTCTCTTCTCAAAGGCGAGGAAGCTTTGGGGCAGCAGGACCCCTTAGACTGGCCAATATGAGCCTTCTATGGACATAGCTCCCCCGGACGTATGACCGGTGCTCCCGGACCTCTTGGTACATACATGTGAATGAGTTGATGAGCTAATGTTTGTTTGGTTGTGGACGCTTTTCGGCTAACGCTATTAGCACAGCTATGAAGACTTAAGGTGTGTGTGTGTCTGTGTGTGTGTGTGAGTGTCTTTGTGTGTTTGTGTGAGTGATGTTGTTTTGCCGGGGGGGGGGGGGTCGCGGACAGGGAGTACCAGGGCCTCGAGCGGATGAGCTGAGGAGCGGAGGAGGGCAGAAGCCCGGCCCGTGATTCGCTTATGTCAAGCGGTTCGGGAATTCCAGGGCCCAAAGCGGAGGAGCGGTGGAGCTGAGCTGTGTGTGTGTCTTTGTGTGTTTATGTGTGTGTTTCAGTGTGTTCTTGTGTGTGTATGTGTGAGAGTTTATTTAGGTGGAGGGGGGGAGTACCAGGGCCCATAGCGGAAGAGCGGTGGAGCTGAGAAGCGGAGGAGCGGAGTAGCGGAAGTATTGTTTCTCCACTCAGAGACGGGGAAGCTTGGGGGCAGCAGAACCCCTTAGATGGGCTAATCTGAGCATTCTCCGGACATAGATCCCCCGGACGTATGATTGGAGCTCCCGGACCATTGGGCACATACATGTGAATGAGTGGAAGAGCTAATATTTGTTTGGTTGTGGATGCGTTTTGGCTAATGCTATTAGCACAGCTATGATGAGTTAAGGTGTGCGTGTATGTGTGTGTGTGTGTGTGTGAGTGTGTCTGTGTGTGTGTGTGAGAGTTTGTTTAGGTGGGGGGGGGTCGCGGACAGGGAGTACCAGGGCCTCGAGCGGATGAGCTGAGGAGCAGAGGAGGGCATAAGCCCAGCCCGTGATTCCCTTATATCCAGCGGTTCGGGAGTTCCAGGGCCCAAAGCGGAAAAGCGGAGGAGCGGAGAAGCGGAGGAGTGGAGGAGAGCAGAAGCACCTCTCGCAATTCTCCTGAGTTTGCAGGATCGGGAGTACCAGGGCCAATAGCGGAGGAGCGGAGGTGTTGAGAAGCGGAGGAGTGGAGGAGCGATATTATATTTCTCTTCTCAAAGGCGGGGAAGCTTGGGGGCACCAAGACCCCTTAGACCGGCAAATGTGAGCCTTCTCCGGACATAGATGCCCCGGACGTATGACCGGAGATCCAGGACCTCTGGGCACATACATTTGAATGAGTGGATGAGCTAATGTTTGTTTGGTTGTGGATGCGTTTCGGCTAATGCTATTAGCACAGCTATGATGACTTAAGGTGTGTGTGTGTGTGTGGGTGTTTGTGTGTGTGTGTGTTTTTGTGTTCTTGTGTGTGTGTGTGTGTGTGTGTGTGTGTGTGTGTGTGTGTGTGTGTTTGTGTGTGCGTTTGTGTATATGTGTGTGACAGTTTGTTTAGGTGGGGGGGGGGCGCGGACAGGGGGTAGCTGGGCCTGGAGTGGATGAGATGTGGAGCGGATGGAGCATGTCCCGTAATTCTCCTGAGTTCGGCGGATTGGGAGTACCAGGGCCCATAGCGGAGGAGCGGTGGAGCGGAGAAGCGGACCATTGGGCACACACATGTGAATGAGTGGATGAGCTAATGTTTGTTTGGTTGTGGATGCATTTCGGCTAAAGCTATTAGCACAGCTATGATGACTTAATGTGTGTATATGTGTCAGTGTGTGTGTGTGTGTGAGTGTCTTTGTGTATGTGTGTGATAGTTTGTTTTGGTGGGGTGGGGGGGGGGTCACGGACAAGGAGTACCAGGGCACACACATGTGAATGAGTGGATGAGCTAATGTTTGTTTGGTTGTGGATGCGTTTCGGCTAAAGCTATTAGCACAGCTATGAAGACTTAATGTGTGTGTATGAGTGTATATGTGTGTCTGTGTGTGTGTGTGTGAGAGGCTCTTTTGGTGGGGGGGGGGGGTCGCGGACAGGGAGTACCATAGGGCACACACATGTGAATGAGTGGATGAGCTAATGTTTGTTTGGTTGTGGATGCGTTTCGGCTAATGCTATTAGCACAGCTATGATGACTTAAGGTGTGTGTGTGTGTGTGGATGTTTGTGTGTGTGTGTGTTTTTGTGTTCTTGTGTGTGTGTGTGTGTGTGTGTGTGTGTGTGTGTTTGTGTGTGCGTTTGTGTATATGTTTGTGACAGTTTGTTTAGGTGGGGGTGGGGCGCGGACAGGGGGTAGCTGGGCCTGGAGTGGATGAGATGTGGAGCGGATGGAGCATGTCCTGTAATTCTCCTGAGTTCGGCGGATCGGGAGTACCAGGGCCCATAGCGGAGGAGCGGTGGAGCGGAGAAGCGGACCATTGGGCACACACATGTGAATGAGTGGATGAGCTAATGTTTGTTTGGTTGTGGATGCATTTCGGCTAAAGCTATTAGCACAGCTATGATGACTTAATGTGTGTATATGTGTCAGTGTGTGTGTGTGTGTGAGTGTCTTTGTGTATGTGTGTGATAGTTTGTTTTGGTGGGGGGGGGGGGGGTCACGGACAAGGAGTACCAGGGCACACACATGTGAATGAGTGGATGAGCTAATGTTTGTTTGGTTGTGGATGCGTTTCGGCTAAAGCTATTAGCACAGCTATGAAGACTTAAGGTGTGTGTATGAGTGTATATGTGTGTCTGTGTGTGTGTGTGTGAGAGGCTCTTTTGGTGGGGGGGGGGGGGGTCGCGGACAGGGAGTACCATAGGGCACACACATGTGAATGAGTGGATGAGCTAATGTTTGTTTGGTTGTGGATGCGTTTCGGCTAATGCTATTAGCACAGCTATGATGAGTTAAGGTGTGTGTGTATGTGTGTGTGTGTGTGTGTGTGTTTGTGTGTTTTTGTGTGTGTGTGAGTGATTTTGTGTGAGAGTTTGTTTAGGTGGGGGGGGGGGAGTACCAGGGCCCATAGCGGAGGAGCAGTTGAAATTAGAAGCGGAGGAGCGGAGGAGCGGAGGTAATGTTTCTTCTCTCAGAGGCGGGGAAGCTTGGGGGCAGAAGAACCCCTTAGACGGGCTAATGTGAGCATTCTCCGGACATAGATCCCCCGGTCGTATGATTGGAGCTGCCGGACCATTGGGCACACACATGTGAATGAGTGGATGAGCTAATGTTTGTTTGGTTGTGGATGCGTTTCGGCTAATGCTATTAGCACAGCTAAGATGAGTTAAGGTGTGTGTGTGTGTGTGTATGTCTGTGTGTGTGTTTGTGTGTGTGTGTGTGTGTGAGTTTGTTTAGGTGGGGGGGGGTCGCGGACAGGGAGTACCAGGGCCTCGAGCAGATGAGCTGAGGAGCGGAGGAGGGCAGATGCCCGGCCTTGATTCGCTTATGTCCAGCGGTTCGGGAATTCCAGGGCCCAAAGCGGAGGAGCAGTGGAGCTGAGAAGCGGAGGAGTGGAGGAGCGGAGTAGCAGAGGCATAGTTTCTCCTCTCAGAGGCGGGGAAGCTTGGGGGCATCAGAACCCCTTGGACGGGCTAATGTGAGCATTCTCCGGACATAGATCCCCCGAACGTATGATTGGAGCTCCCGGACCATTGGGCGCACACATGTGAATGAGTGGATGAGCTAATGTTTGTTTGGTTGTGGATGCATTTCGGCTAATGCTATTAGCACAGCTATGATGAGTTAAGGTGTGTGTGTGTGTGTGTGTGTGTGTGTGTCTGTTTGTTTGTTTTTGTGTCTGTGTGAGGGTGTTCGTGTGTGTGTGTGTGAGAGTTTGTTTAGGTGGGGGGGGGGTACCAAGGCCCATCGCGGAAGAGCTTTGGAGCGGAGAAGCGGAGGAATGGAGGAGCGGAGGTAATTTCTCTCTTCTCAAAGGCAGAGGATGGGAAGTTTGGGGGCAGTAGGACGCCTTAGACCAGCCACTGTGAGCCTTCTCCAGATATAGATCCCCCGGACGTATGATTGGAGCTCCCGGACCATTGGGCACACACATGTGAATGAGTGGATGAGCTAATGTTTGTTTGGTAGTGGATGCGTTTCGGCTAATGCTATTAGCACAGCTATGATGAGTTAAGGTGTGTTTGTGTATGTGTGTGTGTGTGTGTGTGCGTGTGTGTGTTTGTGTGTTTTTGTGTGTGAGTGAGTGTGTTTAGGTGGGGGGGGGTACCAGGGCCCATAGCCGAGGAGCGGTGGAGCTGAGAAGCGGAGGAGCGGAGTAGCGGAGGTATTGTTTCTCCTCTCAGAGGCGGGGAATCTTGGGAGCTATTAGCACAGCTATGATGACTTAAGGTGTGTGTGTGTTTGTGTGTTTGTGTGTTCTTGTGTGTGTGTGTGTGTGTGTTTTTGTGTGTGCGTTTGTGTATATGTGTGTGACAGTTTGTTTAGGTGGGGGGGGGGGGGGGTGTGGACAGGGGGTAGCTGGGCCTGGAGCGGATGAGCTGTGGAGCGGATGGAGGGCAGAAGCACGTCCCATAATTCTCCTGAGTCCGGCGGATCGGGAGTACCAGGGCCCATAGCGGAGGAGCGGTGGAGCGGAGAAGCGAACCATTGGGCACACACATGTGAATGAGTGGATGAGCTAATGTTTGTTTGGTTGTGGATGCATTTCGGCTAATGCTATTAGCACAACTATGATGACTTAATGTGTGTATGTGTGTCAGTGTGTGTGTGTGTGTGAGTGTCTTTGTGTATGTGTGTGATAGTTTGTTTTGGTGGGGGGGGGGGTCGCGGACACGGAGTACCAGGGCACACACATGTGAATGAGTGGATGAGCTAATGTTTGTTTGGTTGTGGATGCGTTTCGGCTAAAGCTATTAGCACAGCTATGATGAGTTAAGGTGTGTGTGTATGTGTGTGTGTGTGTGTTTGTGTGTTTTTGTGTGTGTGTGAGTGATTTTTTGTGAGAGTTTGTTTTGGTGGGGGGGGGGGGGGGGGGGAGTACCAGGGCCCATAGCGGAGGAGCGGTGGAGCTGAGAAGCGGAGGAGCGGAGTAGCGGAGGTATTGTTTCTCTTCTCAGAGGCGGGGAAGCTTGGGAGCTATTAGCACAGGTATGATGACTTTAAGGTGTGTGTGTGTGTTTGTGTGTTTGTGTGTTTGTGTGTTTGTGTGTGTGTGTGTGTGTGTGTGTGTGTGTGTGTGTGTTTGTGTGTGCGATTGTGTATATGTGTGTGACAGTTTGTTTAGGTGGGGGGGGGGCGCGGACAGGGGGTAGCTGGGCCTGGAGCGGATGAGCTGTGGAGCGGATGGAGGGCAGAAGCACGTCCCATTCAGCCGCCGGCAACCATAAAAACCTATCTTTAACTTAAAAACAAACAAAAATGTGCAATATCCCATTTCTGTGCAATATTCAGAAACTGTGCAATATTTCATTTCATAACAGCTACATTGTGCAATATTTCATCTCATCTCATAACAGCTACACTATAATGTTCCCTTCTATCATACTATTGTGCACTCCTTACCTCACTTGTTACTAAGACACTTATAGTTTTATCACTGCTTACTAAGACACTTTATAGTTTCACTGAAACACTTTATAGTTTATAGTTTATTTTTATTTATAATTCTGCCTTTCTTTTATTATTTATTACTGTTATATTTTCTGTAACTCTGGCACTGCAATTTCCTTCGGGATTATAAAAGTTGTTCTGATTCTTATTCTTAATTCTCCTGAGTCCGGCGGATCGGGAGTACCAGGGCCCATAGTGGAGGAGCGGTGGAGCGGAGAAGCGGACCATTGAGCACACACATGTGAATGAATGGATGAGCTAATGTTTCTTTGGTTGTGGATGCGTTTCGGCTAATGCTATTAGCACAGCTATGATGACTTAATGTGTGTATGTGTGTCAGTGTGTGTGTGTGTGTCTTTGTGTATGTGTGTGATAGTTTGTTTTGGTGGGGGGGGGGGGGGTCGCGGACACGGAGTACCAGGGCACACACATGTGAATGAGTGGATGAGCTAATGTTTGTTTGGTTGTGGATGCGTTTCGGCTAAAGCTATTAGCACAGCTATGAAGACTTAAGGTATGTGTATGTGATTATGTGTGTGTCTGTGTGTGTGTGAGTGTCTTTGTGTGTGTGTGTGTGTGTGAGAGGCTCTTTTGGTGGGGGGGGGGGTCGTGGACAGGGAGTACCATTGGGCACACACATGTGAATGAGTGGTTTAGCTAATGTTTGTTTGGTTGTGAATGCGTTTCGGCTAATGCTATTAGCACAGCTATGAGTTAAGGTGTGTGTGTATGTGTGTGTGTGCGTGTTTGTGTGTTTTTGTGTGTGTGTGAGGGATTTTGTGTGAGAGTTTGTTTAGGTGGGGGGGGGGGAGGGGGGGAGTACCAGGGCCCATCGCGGAGGAGCGGTGGAGCTGAGAAGCGGAGGAGCAGAGGAGCGAAGGTAATGTTTCTTCTCTCAGAGGCGGGGAAGCTTGGGGGCAGAAGAACCCCTTAGACGGGCTAATGTGAGCATTCTCCGGACATAGATCCCCCGGTCGTATGATTGGAGCTGCCGGACCATTGGGCACACACATGTGAATGAGTGGATGAGCTAATGTTTGTTTGGTTGTGGATGCGTTTCGGCTAATGCTATTAGCACAGCTATGATGAGTTAAGGTGTGTGTGTGTGTGTGTGTGTGTGTGTGTGTGTGTGTGTGTTTGTTTGTTTTTGTGTCTGTGTGAGTGTGTTCGTGTGTGTATGTGTGAGAGTTTGTTTAGGTGGGGGGGGGGTACCAGGGCCCATCGCGGAGGAGCGGAGGAGCGGAGGAGCGGAGGAGCGGTGGAGCGGAGAAGCGGAGGAATGGAGGAGCGGAGGTAATGTTTCTCTTCTCAAAGGCAGAGGATGGGAAGTTTGGGGGCAGTAGGACGCCGGTACGAGCGATGCGTTTCAAGGCGTATTGCATGTGTATGGAGGGGGGGGGTCTACAGGACACCGCAGACCGGCAATGGTGCACCTTCTCCGGACATCGATCCCCGAAACGTCGGCGTAGAGCTCCCGGAGCAGCCGGCGTGTACATGTGAATGAATGGAGGAGCTAATGTGTGTGTGTGGGGTGGTGGTGGTGTGGGGGGGGGGGGGGGGGAACTTCTTGCCTCTTTAAATGTCTGTGGGACACCACACGCCAGTCTATAACAGTAGTCAATGTTAGTGAACACTTGGTCATCGTCAATAGCACTAGTCACATAACCATTAAAGTAACTGGGCTTCTTTTTGGTTCTAGTTGATCATCTCACATTGTCTGCACTGCTTGGCTGTGTCACACGGTCAGATACGGGGTTGCCCATTTCCAAGGTGTACAAAGGTGTACAAGACAGTGGTGAGACCAGCGATGATGTTTGGACTAGAAACTGTTCCAATGACCAAAAGACAGCAGACAGAACTAGAGGTTGCAGAGATGAAGATGTTGAGGTTCTCTTTGGGAGTGACCAGGATGGATAGGATCAGGAATGAGTCTATCAGAGGGACGGCACATGTTTGATGTTTTGGAGAGAAGGTCAGAGAAGCCAGACTGAGATGGTTCGGCCATGTACAGAGAAGAGATAGTGAATATATTGGTAGACAGATGCTGGAAATGGAGCTGCCAGGCAATAGGTCTCGAGGAAGACCAAAGAGAAGATTTATGGACGTAGTGAGAGAGGATATGAAGGTAGCTGGTGTGAGAGAGGAAGATACAGAGAATAGGGTTAGATGGAGAAGGTTGACTCGCTGTGGCGACCCCTGACGGGAAAAGCCGAAAGAAGAAGAAGAAGATTGAATTATTGCAGCAAGCAGCAATGATGCACTCAGCACATTTAAACAGAACATGAAATTCAAGTTCAACATGAAAGACCTGGGGAAACTATCATATTTTTTGGGCATACAATTTGAACAAAAGGGGGATGAAATCAAAATGAACCAGACAAAGTACATCCTAAAAATGCTAGAGAGAGTTGGAATGTCAGAATGTAAAGCAAGATCTACTCCAAGTGAGCAAAAATTAGAGGGCATCCCTGTAGCTGATGAAAATGAGCAAAGTGAACCTGTCGACCCCAAAGAATATCGTGAGATTGTAGGCAGTCTTATTTATGCCATGACTTGCACCAGACCTGATATCAGCTGGATAGTGAGCAAACTATCACAGAATCTGGCAATGCCAAAAGTAGAAAACTTAGTAGCTGCAAAACATGTTCTGAGGTATTTGAAGGGGACAGCTGATTATGAACTAAGTTTCAAGAAAAATAAGGAGGATTTGAACCTGATAGCTTACAGTGATTCAGACTGGGCATCATCTGTAGAAGACAGACGTAGCACTACAGGCTACTGTTTCAGTTTAACAAAACAAGGCCCAGCCATTGCATGGAAGTCAAGGAAACAGCCCACAGTGGCCCTGTCAACATGTGAGGCTGAATACATTGGCCTAGCCACCACCGCACAAGAAAACATGTACCTGTCTCAACTGTTAAACGGTATGGACAACAAAATGTACAGTTGCACAACAATCTACGGAGACAATCAGGGGGCCATCGCACTGAGTAAGAATCCTGTAAACAGACAAAGGTCAAAACACATTGATGTAAAATATCATTTCATTCGTGAAGCACTCAGTGAGGGTAAAATAAATCTTATCTATTGTCCATCAGAGGACATGTTGGCAGACATCTTGACAAAACCCATGACAAAGGTAAAAATAGAAAAATTCAAAAAGTGGTTCTTTGGAAATTAAAATGTCCAAAGTTTTTTTTTTTTGGATGTTGAGATCAAGAGGGGGTGTTGAGATAGGTGATCTCATTAGTTTTATTTGAGTTTACATTCTAGTATACATATGTTTTATTTGTATCTACTCTCAGGAAATGTATGGCACTTTATGACAAGGTTTGGGACTTGTTTTAGTTTTTCGCGACTGTTCAGCTAACTTGACGTTAACTTCTACGTCAGTGTTCTTTTTTTGGTATAGCGGTGCTGGCGGGAATTTTTCCCTCACTCTGTACTGTACATGTCCCATGGCTAACCGATGTTGATTCCCGGAGCTGTGAAGAAGAAAATAAAAGACGATTCAAACAAGGCAAACTTGTGAATTCCTTCCGAAACATGGAAAACGAAGAAGCTGCAAACTTAAACGCAACAGGTTATGGGCCCAGGCAACGAACAAAAGGAGGAAGATGGCAACGTTTGGTTTTCGATGGAGACGAAAACTACTACGAGCTTTGGGAAGTAAAGTTTCTGGGACACATGCGACTCGAAGGTTTGAAAGAGACAATACTTTCAACTGTTGAGCCCGACCCAGATAAAAATGCAGAATGCTACGCTGAGCTTATCCAGTTCCTCGATGATAAAAGTCTATCATTGGTAATGAGGGAAGCCGCAGATGACGGTCGAAAAGCTTTGAAAATATTACGGGATCATTACGCCAGCCAGGGTAAGCCCAGAATTATTTCCCTGTACAGCGAACTATGCTCACTCAAGAAGGAACCCGACGAAACAATAACAGATTACATGATCAGAGCAGAAAAGGCAGTCACCGCTCTGAGAAACACAAAACAGGTGATAAGTGATGAGCTGATGATCGCTATGGTTATGAAAGGGCTTCCAGAACCGTACAAGCCCTTCGTCATTCACGTAACTCAGAGCAGTGAAGAAATGACGTTTATTCAGTTCAAGAGTAAACTAAGAAGTTATGAAGAGACTGAAAAGTTTGACAGCAAAACCAAATCAGACAATGTAATGAAAGTGGACATGTCAACGGTGATCTGCTATGGATGTGGAAACCGTGGCCATATGGCAAAAGCTTGTCACCAAAAATCAGGGCCAAAATGGTGCAGCTATCACAGAAGCGCAACCCACACCGATGAGACATGCAGAAGAAAATCCAAGCCCAAAGAAGACTCGGTCAAACAAAACACAGACATCCAAGACAAAGATAAGGAAGATGAGCAAACTTTTGTATTCAAGGTCAGTCAAAAAGTCCCTCCGGAAAATATCAGAAAAAATGGACTGATGGTAGACTGTGGCGCTACATCACACATCATAACACAAGAAGACAAATTCATAAGATTTGATGAGTTTTTCAACCCAAACAAACATTACATGGAGCTAGCAGACGGGACCAGAAGAAACAAAGTGGCACTAAAAAGAGGTGATGCAGAAGTGTTACTCCAGGACATTGAAGGAAAACCTGTCCTGGTAACCTTAAGGGGAGCCTTATTCATCCCATCATATCCTCAGGACTTCATATCGGTGAAGGCAGCCACAGCTGATGGAGCCAGCGTGATATTCAAAGAAGGAGAGAACAGACTCATAACCAAAGAAGGAAAAATTTTCAGCATTGAGGAATGTGACAGACTCTACTACATAAGAACGGTAAATTATCAACAACTTTATGATGATACAGTAAATGACATGATGTCCAGAGATAGAGTAAACTTAACTTGTGATGTCAAAACATGGCATGAGATTATGGGACACTGCAATGTAAAAGATGTATTAAAATTACCAAACTTAGTAGAGGGTATGAAGATTACAGGTCAGACCAAGGTAGACTGTAACGTAGACTGTAACGCATGCACGGAGGGAAAATTCACAAATAGCAGAAACAGGCAAGCTGATGCAAAAGCTGATGCACCCCTAAAAATGGTACACACTGACTTATCAGGCCCGATTGAACCAGCTGGTCAAGAAGGGCATAAGTATGTCATTTCATTCACAGATGATTATTCAGGGGCAGTATTTGTATATTTTCTCAAATACAAGAGTGAAGCTACATTAGCAACAGAGAAGTTCCTTGCTGACAGCGCAGCGTATGGTCGTGTCAAATGTATCAGGTCAGACAACAGGACTGAATACACAGGAAATGCTTTTCAATCTCTTCTAAGGGAGAAAGGCATAAGACATGAAACATCATCCCCATACTCTCCCCATCAAAATGGGACAGCAGAAAGACAATGGAGGACCCTTTTTGAAATGGCAAGGTGTATGCTAATAGAAAAAGGATTACCAAAGGTTTTGTGGCCTTATGCTGTCCAGACCGCTGCCCATATTCGAAATAGATGTTACAATGACAGACACAAAAATACCCCATACTTCATGTTAACAGGGAGAAAGCCAAATCTTTCAAAAATGTGGATATTCGGAACTGAGTGTTATGCATACAAACATGACACTAAGAAATTGGATCCCAGATGTGAAAGAGGAATATTTGTGGGATACAGTAAGAAAAGCCCTTCATACCTGGTCTATAATCCACTTACAGAAAAAGTGTCAAAACAGAGACTGGTGAAATTGATCAAAAAGGGAAGAATTGAACAACAAACACAAACTGATGATTATGAGACAGAAATCCAGGGATATGAAGACACAGAATCTACAGATGAAACCAGTATAGATGTGTCACAAAGTGAAAATAAAACAGACAACCATATACAAAATGAGGATGAGAGTACTAACGCAGATGTGTCACATGACGAAGAAACAGCAGAAAATGTCCAAAATGAAAAAGAGACGAGGTCAGACATAAAACCCAGATATAATCAAACCAGTCGCTATCCTAGACGAAAAAGGGTCGTTCCAAGGTATTTAGAGGAGTATCAGACAGACTATATTAACAATGATAAAAATCATACAACTATTGATTACTGTTACAGGACTGTGTGCGGAGTCCCACAGAATTATAGTGAAGCACTGAAGTCACCACTGGCACCCGGGTGGAATTGTGCCATGAGGGAAGAGATTGACTCGCTTAAACAGAATGACACATTTGAACTGACAACTTTACCTGAAGGGAGAAAAGTAATTGGAGGAAAATGGGTATTTGCCCTTAAAGAAAATGCTGAAGGAGGACAAATATTTAAGGCGAGATATGTAGCTAAGGGTTACAATCAAACAGAAGGCATAGACTACTATGAAACTTTTGCACCGACAGCTAACATTACATCAGTGCGGGCACTAATGCAGATAGCTGTACAAAATAACCTCATTGTCCATCAAATGGATGTTAAGACGGCATATTTACATGCTCCTATACATGAGGAGATTTTCTTGGAACAACCAGAAGGGTTTGAAATGATGTCAGAAACAGGAGAGAAACTAGTGTATAGATTAAAGAAATCTCTTTATGGCCTGAAACAATCAGGAAGAAACTGGTATGAACTCCTTAATGACCATTTAGAACAGGACAACTTTGTGAGAAATCTCTCTGACCACTGTGTGTACAGAAAACAGACGGAAAATGGTGACACAATCATTGTAATAATTTGGGTAGATGATTTAATTATTGCTGCAAGCAGCAATGATGCACTCAGCACATTTAAACAGAACATGAAATTCAAGTTCAACATGAAAGACCTGGGGAAACTATCATATTTTTTGGGCATACAATTTGAACAAAAGGGGGATGAAATCAAAATGAACCAGACAAAGTACATCCTAAAAATGCTAGAGAGATTTGGAATGTCAGAATGTAAAGCAAGATCTACTCCAAGTGAGCAAAAATTAGAGGGCATCCCTGTAGCTGATGAAAATGAGCAAAGTGAACCTGTCGACCCCAAAGAATATCGTGAGATTGTAGGCAGTCTTATTTATGCCATGACTTGCACCAGACCTGATATCAGCTGGATAGTGAGCAAACTATCACAGAATCTGGCAATGCCAAAAGTAGAAAACTTAGTAGCTGCAAAACATGTTCTGAGGTATTTGAAGGGGACAGCTGATTATGAGCTAAGTTTCAAGACAAATAAGGAGGATTTGAACCTGATAGCTTACAGTGATTCAGACTGGGCATCATCTGTAGAAGACAGACGTAGCACTACAGGCTACTGTTTCAGTTTAACAAAACAAGGCCCAGCCATTGCATGGAAGTCAAGGAAACAGCCCACAGTGGCCCTGTCAACATGTGAGGCTGAATACATCGGCCGAGCCACCACCGCACAAGAAAACATGTACCTGTCTCAACTGTTAAACGGTATGGACAACAAAATGTACAGTTGCACAACAATCTACGGAGACAATCAGGGGGCCATCGCACTGAGTAAGAATCCTGTAAACGGACAAAGGTCAAAACACATTGATGTAAAATATCATTTCATTCGTGAAGCACTCAGTGAGGGTTAAATAAATCTTATCTATTGTCCATCAGAGGACATGTTGGCAGACATCTCGACAAAACTCATGACAAAGGTAAAAATAGAAAAATTCAAAAAGTGGTTCTTTGGAAATTAAAATGTCCAAAGTTTTTTTTTGGATGTTGAGATCAAGAGGGGGTGTTGAGATAGGTGATCTCATTAGTTTTATTTGAGTTTACATTCTAGTATACATATGTTGTATTTGTATCTACTCTCAGGAAATGCATGGCACTTTATGACAAGGTTTGGGACTTGTTTTAGTTTTTCGCGACTGTTCAGCTAACTTGACGTTAACTTCTACGTCAGTGTTTTTTTTTGGTATAGCGGTGCTGGCGGGAATTTTTCCCTCACTCTGTACTGTACATGTCCCATGGCTAACCGATGTTGATTCCCGGAGCTGTGAAGAAGAAAATAAAAGACGATTCAAACAAGGCAAACTTGTGAATTCCTTCCGAAACATGGAAAACGAAGAAGCTGCGAACTTAAACGCAACAGTTTGGTTGTGGATGCGTTTCGGCTAATGCTATTAGCACAGCTATGATGAGTTAAGGTGTGTTTGTGTGTGTGTGTGTGTGTGTGTGTGCGTGTGTGTGAGTGTGAATTTGTTTAGGTGGGGGGAGGTTGCGGACAGGGAGTACCGGGGCCTCGAACGATAAGCTGAGGAGCGGAGGAGGGCAGATGCCCGGCCTTGATTCGCTTATGTCCAGCGGTTCGGGAATTCCAGGGCCCAAAGCGGAGGAGCGATGGAGCTGAGAAGCGGAGGAGCGGAGGTAATGTTTCTCCTCTCAGAGGCGGGGAAGTTTGGGGGCAGAAGAACCCCTTAGACTGGCTAATGTGAGCATACTCCGGACAAAGATCCCCCGGACGTATGATTGGAGCTCTCGGACCATTGGGCACACACATGTGAATGAGTGGATGAGCTAATGTTTGTTTGGTTGTGGATGCGTTTCGGCTAATGCTATTAGCACAGCTATGATGAGTTAAGGTGTGTGTGTATGTGTGTGTGTGTGTGTGTGTGTGTTTGTGTGTTTTTGTGTGTGTGTGAGTGTGTTTGTGTGTGTATGTGTGAGAGTTTGTTTAGGTGGGGGGGGGAGTACCAGGGCCCATAGAGGAGGAGCGGTGGAGCTGAAAAGCGGAGGAGCAGAGGTAATTTTTCTCCTCTCAGAGGCGGGGAAGCTTGGGGGCAGAAGAACCCCTTAGACCGGCCAATGTGAGCCTTCTCCGGACATAGATCACCCGGACGTATGACTGGAGCTCCCGTACCTCTGGGCACACACATATGTGAATGAGTGGATGAGCTAATGTTTGTTTTGTTGTGGATACGTTTTGGCCAATGCTATTAGCACAGCTATGATGAGTTCAGGTGTGTGTGTGTGTGTGTGTGTTTGTGTGTGTGTTTGTGTGTGTGTGTGTGCGTGTGTTTATCTGTGTGTGAGAGTTTGTTTTGGTGGGGGGGGGTTCCCGCGGACAGGGAGTACCAGGGCCTGGAGCGGATGAGGTGAGGAGCGTAGGAGGGCAGAAGCCCGGACCGTGATTCACTTATGTCCAGCGGTTCGGGAGTTCCAGGGCCAAAAGCGGAGAAGCGGAGGACAGCAAAAGCCCTGTCCGCAATTCACCTGAGTCCGGCGGATCGGTAGTACCTGGTTCCGCAGCGGAGGAGCGGAGGAGCGGAGGAGCGGAGGAGCGGAGGAGCGGAGCAAAGCGGAAGCCCGTCTTAACAACAAGGAAATTACAGATGAGGCTATAATTTCCACAGAAATCTTTAAATTCTATAGCCACCTATACACTTCGACATTGTCAAAAAGCGATTGTGACTCCTTTCCAACAAATATTCCTCAATATATCCCAAAAATAAACAACAACAAACAATATATGTTTGTTTTGTATATGTTTATATATAAACAACAAAAAATATACAGTTTGATATCTGAGATTCCTTGTGAGTCGCCAACTTAATTACATGTTGTACTCCCCTTGCAATCTTTTTTCGTTTTAATTTTTTATTAGTCTATCTATTGATTTAATTATTTAATTTATATTTCTTTTTTTGTCTAGCATTGTAAATTTCTCACAAACCGTTAACACTATTAACTTCTGATTACATACAGAACGAATGTCCTTATGTCCTTTGCTTCCTCATGCCTGGTTGTTTCATTGACATTCAGTTCTACCTTGCCATGTTTATTTGTACATTTGTATAGTTGTGTGTACTATTTATGTTCAATTAAAAGAAAAAAAAGAATGAGAGGCTGAGAAAATCTCCATGTCTCTCTCTCCCCCCCCTTAATGCCCCCCCCCTTCCTCACGGCGGCCGACGCAACGCGATTCTCGCCGTTGTTGTGGAAGTAGGGAAAAGGATTCCCCGCGTCGGTGCGAGCGATGCGTTTCAAGGCGTATTGCATGTGTGTATGGAGGGGGGGGGGGGTCTACAGGACACCGCAGACCGGCAATGGTGCACCTTCTGCCGACATCGATCACCGAAACGTCGGCGTGGAGCCCCCGGAGCAGCCGGCGTGTACATGTGAATGAATGGAGGAGCTAATGTGTGTGTGCGGGGTGGTGGTGGTGGTGGTGGTGGTGGTGTGTGGGGGGGGGGGGCGTTTCGGCTAATGCTATCAGCACAGCTATGATTATTCCCAGAACGTTGAGAACGAGCTCCCGGAACTCCAGACATGCGTATATAAAAGAGTGGAATTAAGGTGTGTGTGTGTGTGTGTGTGTGTGTGTGTGTGTGTGTGTGTGTGTGTGTGTGTGTGTGTGTGTGTGTATGTGTGTGTGTGTGTGTGTGTGGGTGTGTGTCTGTGTGTGTGTGTGTGTGTCTGTGTGTGTGTGTGTGTGTTTGTGTGTGTGTGTCTTATCTCTGACTTGGATATCAACAAGATTCCTGTCCAATTTTCAGAGTTCCATAAACAAATACTATTATACTGGAAAATGATATATGTACACAATTTCTCAACACACAGTACAATAATTTGGAACAATAGATATGTACTGCGTGGCAACAAACCTCTGTTTTACAAGGAATGCTTTGAGAAACATATATGGTCGAGAATTGACTTGATGGATGACAATGGCAGTCCTCTAGACTATGAACAGTTCTGTACTACACACAGATTTAAGCCTCCCATATTAGAGTTGATAAAGTTATGAAACGCACTGCCTCGACAATTTGTATTCCTGACCAAAAATATAATGACGCACCGAACCGTACAACTACAGTTACCCCGACTATCACTCCAGGGAATCTCAATTCTGGACAGAAAGTGCAGCAACTCCTTTATTAGGACATGTTTCACAGGAAACTTATTCCCTGGACGTCAAAACAAAAATAATATTTGAAATAAATTTGATAAGGAATCGATTGCCACGCTGCGAACTATGTATCTGACTCTACCCATACCCCCCAAGGCAAAAAGAGACCCACTTCTAAATTATGAATGACATCTACCCATCTCAGGAATTATTGAGGGTACGCTTTACTTTTGAAGATAATATTTGTACATTTTGTGAAGACAACATTGAAACCACCGACCATATATTTTTTCTCATTCTCATTCCATCATCACCAGTTTCCCTCTCAAAAGATGATATCACATTTGGTTTCCTTATAAGCAACATAACAGATGAACTCTGTGTCAATGTTCTTTTAGGCCTGGCCAAGTTCTTCATTCACAAAAACAGAATGCAAAAATGCTCCCCAAATTTTAATTTCTTCATAAACGATTTTGAATTATAAAAAAAAATCCTTAAAACTTATGGAAAAATCCAAAAACTAAAAAATATACAGTTACCCATGTCTGAGATTCCTTTTTTTGGAAAAAAAGAAAAACAACTTAATTACATGTTATATTCCCCTTGCAATTGTTTTTTCGTTTTAATTTTTTATTTGTCTATCTATTGATTTAATTATTTCCTTTTAATTTCTTTTTTTGTCTAGCACTGTAAATTTCTCACAAACCGTTAACACTATTAACTTCTGATTACATACAGAACAAATGTCCTTATGTCCGTTTCTTCCTCATCCCTGGTTGTTTCATTGACATTCAGTTCTACCTTGCCATGTTTATTTGTACATTTGTATATTTGTGTGTACTATTTATGTTCAATTAAAAACAGTTTGATGTCTGAGATTCCTTGTGAACGGCCAACTTAATTACATGTTATATTCCCCTTACAATTTTTTTTTTTAGTTTTTAATTTTATTTTTCTATCTATTTATTTAATTATTCCCTTTTAATTTTCTGTTTTTGTCTAGCATTAAAAATTTCTCGCATACCGTTAACACTATTAACTTCTGATTACATACAGAACGAATGCCCTTATGTCCCCCCCCCCCCCCCCCCGTCCCCCCCGCTTTTTCCTTACGGTGGCAGACACTGAGATCAAAAGCAAATGGGTGTCATTGTAATGCAATAACAGGGTGATAACAGCCGTGTTAGAAGTGTGTAGGGGCTTATAGGAGAGCAGAAGCACGTCACGCTATTCGCCTGAGTTCGGAGGATCGGGAGTACCAGGGC